>NC_051076.1:43147196-43447418 GCF_004664715.2 Peromyscus leucopus
AATGGAAAAATCTAAAATAAATGAACAATTTTTCTAGACACATACCATTTATTAAAGTTGAATCAAGATCCAATAAACAATTCAAATACACCTATCATGGCTAAGGAAATAGGAGTAGTCATTGAGAGTCTCTGAAATAAAAAAATAAATAAATAAATAAATAAAGCTCAAGGCCAGACAGTTTTAGTGCATACTACTACCAGAAATTAAAAAAAAATCTAATATCAATACTACTCAAATTATTCCTCAAAATAGAAACAGAAGGATCATTGCCAAATTCATTTTATGAGGCCACAATCACCCTGATACCTCAACCACACAAATATTAAAAAAGAAAGAGAATTATAAATCAATTTCCCCTCTGAACATTGATACAAAAATATTCTGTAAAATACTTGCAAACTGAATCTGAGAACACATGAAAAATGTCATCCACCATGATCAAGTGGGCTTCATCTGAGAAATTGTTCAATCTAGAAAATTTTTCAATCTAGAAAAATCTGTCAATGTAATCTATCTTATAAACAAACTGAAAGAACAAAAACCACATAATCATCTTATTAGATGCTGAAAAAGCCTTTGAAAAAAAAGCCAGCACCCCTTCATGGTAAAATATTGGAGAGATCAGGGATACAAGGACATATCTAAACATAATAAAGACAATTTTTAGTAAGCCTATAGCTGGCATCAAATTAAATGCAGAGAAACTAAAAGCACTTACACTAAAATAAGGATTAAGACAAGGCTATCCACTCTCTCCATGTATCTTCAATATAGGACTTGAAGTTCTAGCTAGAACAAAATGACAACTAAATCAGTTCTAGTGTATACAAATTGGAAAGGAAGAATTCAAAGTATTTGTATTTGGAGTTATATGATAATATCCATAAGAGACTCAAAAAATTCTACCAGAGGTATCCTACGGCTAAATAAATACCTTCAGAGAGGTGGTTGGATACAGGATTAACAACAACAACAACAACAAATCAGTAGCCTTCTTGTATACAAATGATAAATGGGCTGAAAAAGAAATCATGGAAACAACACCCTTCATAATCGCCACAATTAATGTAAAATAGCTTGTGGTTACTCTAACCAAGCAAGTGAAAGACCTGTATGATAAATCATCAAGTCTTTGTGGAAGGAAATTGAAGAAGATACCAGAAGATGGAAAGATCACCCATGCTCCTGAATTGGTGGAATTAATATAGTAAGAATGGACATCCTACCAAAAGCAATCTACAGATTAAAAGCAATTCCCATTAAAATTTCACTACGATTCTTTGCAGACCTTGAAAGAACAATACTTAACTTTATTTAGAGAAGCAAAACACCCAGGATAGCCAAAACATTCTGTCCAATCGAAGAACTTCCAGAGGTATCACCATCTCTGATTTTAAGCTCTACTACAGATGTGTGGTCATCAAAACTGCATGGCATTGGCATAAACACAGACAAATGAACCAATGGAATCAAATCAAAGACCCAGATGTAAATCCACACACCTATTGACACATGATTTTTGACAACGAATCCAAAATTATACAAAGGAAAAGCAAAGCATCTTCAACAAATGGTGCTGGATGTGGTCATATAGAGGAATGCAAATAGATCCAAAGTTATCTCCATTCACAAAGGTCTAGTCCAAGTGGATTAAAGACCTCAACATAAAATCAGATACACTAGCTGGGACCTCATGAGACTGAAAGTGATCTGTAACACAAAAGTACACCATCAATAGGACAAAGGGCAGCCTAGAGAATTAGAAAATGTTTTCAGTAACTCCACATTGGATAGAAGGCTAATATCCAAAATATATAAAAATTTAGGAAACTAGACATCAACAAACCAAATAATCCAATGAAACATGGGTTACAGATCTGAACAGAGAGTTCTTTTTTTTCTGTTTTGTTTCTGTTTTTTTTCAAGACAGGTTTTTCTGTGTAACAGTAGTGGCTGTCTGTAGCTCGAGTTTTCCTGCCTTGGCCACAGTCAGGACAAATCTTTGTCACCCGCCAGTCCCACAGCCGCTCAGACCCAACCAACTAAACACAGAGACTTATATTGCTTACAAACTGTATGGCCATGGCAGGCTTCTTGCTAACTGTTCTTTTATCTTAAATTAACCCATTTTTATAAATCTATACCTTGCCACGTGGCTGGTGGCTTACCAGAGTCTTTACATGCTGCTTGTCCTGGCAGTGGCTGCAGTGTCTCCCTCCTCAGCCTTCCACTTCCCAGAATTCTCCTCTCTCCTTGTCCCACCTACTTCCTGCCTGGCAACCTACTTCCTGCCTGGTCACTGGCCATCAGTGTTTTATTTATATAGAGCAATATCCACAGCAGCTGTCCTAGAACTCAATTTGCAGACCAGGCTGGCCTCTAACTCACTGATATCTACCTGCCTCTGCCTCCAGAGTGCTGGGATTAAAGACATGTGCCACCACCGCCCAATACACAGAGAATACTTAACAGAAGAAACTGAAAATGGTTGAAAAACATTTAAAGAAATGTTCAGCATCCATAGCCATCAGGGAAATGCAAATCAAAATGACTTTGAGATTCCATTTTACACCTATCAGAATGGCTAAGATCAAAAACACAAGGCAGCTCATACTGTAGAGGATGTGAAGAATGGGGACAACATTCCTCTACTGCTGGTGGGAGTGCAAATTTGGATGGCCACTTTTTAATTCAAAATGACAGTTTCTCAGAAAATTGGGAATTTATCTACCTCTAGACCCAGCTATACCACTTCTGGGGATATAGCCAAATGACTCTCGATTATATGACAAGAACATTTGTTCAACTATGTTCATATCAGCTTTATTCATAATAACCAGAAACTGGAAACAACCCAGATATCCCTCAACCAATGAATGGATAAAGAAAATGTGGTACACTACACAATGGAGAATTAGACAGCTGTTAAAAACAATGACATCATGAAATTTTCAGGCAATTATATGAAACTTGAGAAAAATCATCCTGAGTGAGCTAACCTAGACCCAGAAAGACAAATATGGTACTCACTTTTAAGTGGATATTAGCTGTAAAGTAAAAGATAATCTTTCAATGGTCCACAGACTAAGAGACACTAAGTAGTAAACAAGAAGGGCCTAATTGGAGATGCAAGGTTATCCCTGGGAAGAGGATATAGAATAGATGTTTGCTGTTGGACTGGAGCCAGGTGGAGATGGGTTGGGAACAGGATATATCAATTGGAGTAGGGAATAAATACTGGGAGAAAAGATTGGAATTGGGTGGGCATTTGGAGGCAAGGTGGAAATGTAGTGCAATGGAAACTCCATGTAATCTATGAGAGTAATCCTAGAAAAGACTCCTAGTAATGGGGACACAGAATCTGAACCAGACATCTTTTATAACTGGAAAAGACCTAAAGTGGAGACATTGGGACACCAACTTAGAAACAAAACTTTGGACCTAACATTTGCCCTGCCTGCAGAGTGTTCTGGGAAAGGAGCTGAATGCTCAACAAAGAGACAAGAGCAGATGCAGAATCCCACAGTCAAACAATAAATGGAGCTCAAAGAACCCTGCAAGAAAGTGGTGGAAGGATTAGAGGAATGAGAGAGGTCAGGGACCCTACCAGAACAAGGCCAACAGAATCAATGGGGGATTCATGGGGGCTGTCATTGGTCAGGGAGCTTATAGGGATCTGATCTAGGTCCTCTGCATATGGCTGAGTAACTTGGTGTTCCTGTGAAATTCCTAATAGTGAGAGTGGGAGCAATTTCTGACTCTTTTCCTACTTGTGGGACAGTTTTCTTCCTATTGGGTTTCCTTATCTATCCTTGATGTGATGATATATGGCTGGTCTTATTGCAGCTTGCTGTACTTTGTTTGCTTGATGTCCCTGTGAGGCCTGCTCTATTCTGAGGGAAGACAGAGGGGGCTGAATCTGTGGAAAGGGAGAGAAAGACTAGGAGAGGGAGGGAGGAGAAACTGAAGATGGGATATTATATATATATATATATATATATATATATTATATATTTATATGAAAGAAGAATAATATAAGAAAAAGAACTAATATTGTAAAAAATGACCTTTACAAAATCAATCTACAGATTCTAAGTAAACTCTATCAAAATTATAGGGCTGCTTTTTTTTGAGACTGAGTTTCTCTGTGTAGCTTTGGAGCCTTTCCTGGAACTCACTTTGTATCCCAGGTTGGCCTCAAACTCACAGGGAGCTGCTTGCCTCTGGCTCCCAAGTGCTGAGATTAAAGGTGTACACCACCACCACCCAGCTCTAGAGCTACTATTTACAGATATTTAAAAATAATACTAAAGTTTATATAAAGGCATGATATGAAACATGAAGGACAACCATAAAGACCTGAACAAATGAATGTGTTGGGAAGTATCACATTGGATCTCTAGTTGTTTTACAGAGATGTAGTTATAAAAATAACATGGTCTAATACAAGGACAGACAGACTGATACAATAGAATATTGGACTCAGCTATCTGATTTTTGACAAAGGCACCAAAAATACACATTGGAGAAAGGGCAGCATCTTCAGCAAATAGGGCTGTGAAACCCATTTGAATTATTTTTTAATGGAAGGGGAAATAATGTGTCTTTTCTTTTAAATCAGAAAGCCTATAGCTATATAGCAATCTTATTATTTTTATGTCAGTTCAAAATGTCATGTCTCCACCCAGGGTCAGAGACATCACTCACAACCCATTTTTATCACCAGTAACCAGAGTCCTTCAATTTAAATTCTTGGTTTTTATAAGCTTCCCCATATGAGAAAGTGGCCAACCCCAAATGACCTTCAAACTGTTACTGCTAATATCGAACTCTCTCCCTAACAATTTGATGCAGTGAACACCACTGATGTCCAGACAAGGTTGTGAACCTCATTTAATTTAAAATCCATGTTACATTACAGAGGAAGTACTGTTCTAAATCCCAAAAGAGACTAATCTAAGGCAAAATCTACAAAAAGAAAAGTAACACGCTTAAGGATATAAAGATACTGGCTATTGCCTCCATTGTAATTCTATGCATCTATGGACTTAAAGCCCCATCCGCTAGGAAGTTGAATTCAGAATTCAGTTAGTAACCTGCCTACTTCATTTATGAAGTTTTTTCATTTAGTAGCATGACTGCCTACTTCCATCCTACTTTTGTTTCTTCACTGAAACTGGAGACAGGAAACTTTGCTGATCTCATACCCTAAGGATCTCTCTCTCTCTCTCTCTCTCTTCTCTCTCTCTCTCTCTCTCTCTCTCTCTCTCTCTCTCTCTCTCTCTCTCTCTCTCCATCTCCATCAATATTTCTATTGCCCTTTCTTTTCCCTGTCTTTCCCTAAGCTTTTCCTACCATTCTCCCTATAAATTTAATAATAAATGGCCATCGATTCCCCCCTGCATCACATCTGTTTTTAAATTACTTTATCTATGAGGTTGAAAACCAGAACAGCCCTCTGTGAGTCTCCTAACAAATGAAATCCTGTGTAAATTTTGTCACTTTTTCTGAACCTCAGTTATAATTATCCCATCACATTTTCTTTCCCTCTGTGTTAGATTTCTCAGTAACTTTTGTGTCTGCTAGTGGCTCAGTCACAAAATTAAATTCTGCCACCATCTTGAAATGAAAGAATGGAATGAACATGCATTCAGAGAGTATACATACATACCAGGTGCATTTTTCAGGAATCTCTTTCCATGTTTACATTACAAAGCAAAAGAACAGAGAAATGGTAGAGCCAGGGATGCAATTCCTTGACTGAAGTCCAAGGTTGACAATCAGTAGACCTCATTTCCAAAGACAAGAGACAATGTTTTAAACAAACTCAGTGAAATATTAAGTCTTTCTGATTTCTTCGTTTAATTCAGGCCCTCAATAGATTTCACAATTCGTTCCCCTGTTGTTTAAATTGAAGGAAATTCTCTTTACCGATTCAAATGTTAAGATATTAAGAAACACTGTCATAGATAATAGTCAAAAATATTTTTCAGCTATTTTGCTGCCATTTAGTCTGATCAAGTACAAACTTGGAATTAATAAATATGTCAGCCGGGTGGTGGCGGCACACACCTTTAATCCCATCACTCAGGAGGCAGAGGCAGGCGAGTCTCTGTGAGTTTGAGGCCAGCCTGGTCTCCAAAGTGACTTCCAGGAAAGGCACAAAGCTACACAGAGAAACCCTGTCTCGAAAAAAAAAACCCAAATAAATAAATAAATAAATATGTCATGTCTCTCAAAAGTATTTAAAAAAAACTTTTTTATAATCCATAACTCAGAACCTACTGTACTACTACCCACATGGGAAAGTTAAATTCATTTTCTCTTTGAACTGTTTGCTTTGCTTAGCTTTGTCAAACACATTTACTTTTAGATTATGTCTCTTGACTGAATTCTGACCCCTTTTCACTGTTTATTATTTGTTTTAGAATTCCTTGCAAATTTGGTCAAATTCACCCCTCTTTCCAACTCTTTCTAGATCCAAAATCTTTTCTATACCCACTGACCTTTGAGTGCTTATTTTTACCACAACAAGTCCAATTTGCATGCATCATATATTCTTGGATGTGTGGCCTTTTCCTGGAGCACGTTCAACCTACCAGGGGTAACACACTTAGAGAAAAATTACCATCCCGCTCTCAGCAGGGATCAAGTAACAATACTTCTCAGCTAAAAGTAGAACTCCATGTCCACCTATCCACTTAATTTTGGTGGAAATTTGCTGGGCTTGAGTTTGCAAAGGACCCCTGGCCTAAAAACAGTGCTAGATGTGGGTTTAAATTTGTGCACTGGGCCTTGTGTCTAATCAGACAGTATTGGATCATTTCTATGACATTTGTTCCACTACTGCAAAAGTGAACATGTGTAACCAGTCTAGTTATTGTAGTTCTCAGTATTCACATCTGGGTAAGAGTAATGACTACTTTTCTTCTTTGGTAGCATTAATAGCATCTTCCTGCACTAAAAACCAAGCCGTAGAAATGAAGCTGTCAGGTAAGTAGGAGTTTTATTTCTCCAAGTAGTATAATCTGAGTATGTGGTACATTCTCAAATAGGGTCTTACTAGAAACTTCTAGTGGGTAACAAATACAAATAGAATTGGCTATGGTGAGTGATGTTCTGATTTAGGGAACCTTACAACTCTAAATGAGCTAACACATCCCTGGCATGGGACTTTTTATTTGTTATCCTGTGTGGTCTAGTATGGGGGACCTGCCCACACTTTTTCCCACAGGGTACTCTTGAGTAGGGAGAAGTGATAAATATTTAGGTAGAAATACAGAGGAGAGAGACAGTTAGAAACATAGGATAACCTCGGGCTGGCCTGGGTCAAAACCCACCAGCCCCTTCTGTCTCTTCTACAGGCCTTTTAAAGGAATTCCAAAGGGCTGAGCAAAAGATTTCCCCCTACCAGAGCCAAGTGCGGAGTATGACAAACACCTGGTAGCCATGAACATGGTCAAGCCATCCCCTAATGCAGCCCTGCTGTGTAAAACAAGTTCAGATTTCACCAGGAAACCTTTATGGACCCAAACAATTCCCTCTTCTTACATTTTAAAGAGTCCCTCAGTCCCCTCGGATAGACTGAGGTCTCTCTCTCAGCCTCTGACAAGAGGGGCTAGTGAGCTTAACATAGCTCTGGCCCAGGTTCCTCCTGAGCTTGCAACAATTCACAGTGATCTCTATAGATGCACACCTCCCAGTACATGAGTAGAGGATGATAAAGATGGCATATAGTTTTTAGAATGGCTCTTAAGATGTCTATAACAGCTTCCATAGGAATCTTCTTTTATAAGTTAATTTTTTATTAACCAAACAATAAATTATTTTTAATAGCATATCAAGTGTGCGGACTGTGCATTTGTATATACAAGAAAGCACAGGTCTTATGCTAGTGTGCTGCAAGGATTTCTACTTGATGTTAGCTCTCAGAAGGGGACGCCTACCTTGTACCTGGTTTGTGATGAGAAAACAGTTCATTCCCTGTGGGTTCTTCAGCTGGTATGTTTGATCACTGTGCTCTGTGGAAAGAATCAGTGTGCCTTGAAATGTGAGGCACATGGAAGACTCACGATCTACTTTGGAAAGCCTCCTGTCTGAGTTGAAGACAGGCAACACTTGCTCACCCTGACTCAGCCTTGGGAACAATCTCAGCTCCCAGGGTAATGCATGGTCTTGGGCTGTGCAGAGTGTGGGGGCTGCCTAGTCATTCATTCTGAATACATACAGAGTTGCAAATCTCATTCCAGGATTTTTCCCTAAAGACTTATTTTATGATTTTTAATTTGTTTGTGTGTGTATTCCTGTGTGTATTCCATAGGAATCTTTTTCTGCTCTTTTTTTCTCTTCTTTAATAGATTTCTTCCTCTGATTTTTCCCAATTTGTGTTTCTAGTCCCATAGTTAGAAAATTAATGACATAGTTCCTCCGTCTTGTTGCTTATCTTAATCTAAGTTTTGTTTATGCTATATTCTTACATTCTAATTTTCTAAGTTTTTTCTACACTATATTCCTATGCTACCTCACATTTTTTTCCTTAAATTTTATAGATAGAATTTTAAAAGAGAGAAAAAAAGAAAGAAACCTAGATAGAGATAAATCTATGCTTCAGCCTTACTTTTTAACTTTGGCATTTCACTGCCTAACTTTCACACCCAAGAATCAAATACTGTTGCCTTCATTTTTCAATTCTTATTTGGCATGCCTCAAACCTATGATGCCCCCTGACCCCTTTCACCAAATCCTGGGTCCCTGTTCAGTGGCACCATCTGTGGGGACCAGCTCCCACATTTATTTACCCCAGGGACTCTTGAAGAGTGAGGGATAAGAGATTTAGATAGAAATATAGAGGAGAGAGACATTTAGAAACACAGCCTCAGGAGGGCCTGGGTCAAAACCCACCAGCCCATTCTGTCTCTTCTAAAGGAATTTTAAAGGAATGCCATGGAGTGGAGCAAAAGACCTCCTGCTAGCACAGCCAAATGCAGAATATTCCAAACACCTAGGGAATCATACATGTGGTCAAGGCATCCCCTAATGCAGCCTTGCTGTGTAAAGCAGTCTCAGATCTCACTAGGAAACCTCTGTGGACCTCTACAGCCTAGTAAGTGCATTGATACCCCCAATGTACAACAATTATATTTTAACTGTTTCTGTCTCTGTCTTTTTGTCAATCTTTGTCTGTCTGTCTGTTTCTCTTTTTCTTGATGTGTGTTTGTGTTGAATTTTAGGAAGATGCTACAGAACTCATTTTCCATATCATTTTTTCAAATCATTTATAGTGCTTTATCACTCCCCACATTCCATCTTCTACCCTTTCTTCTCATACACTCTGACTATTTAATTACTTCTACTCTAGTATTTGCCCTAAACACTCTTATACCACTGCACATTAGCTCTCCTTTCTTAAAAGACAACCCTCATTATCCCTTAATAATACCGTGAGCTCTATGGGTATTCATGTACTTATATGAAGATTCAAATGAGAATCAAGACACTCCCATATTGATAAATTTCTTTAGCTTCCCAAGTCCTATAATCTGCTTGTCTACTGAAAAGAGAGAGTGCTTTAATCTGTTGTAAATAACCATAAAACATTACATTCTTTTCTCAGTTTTTTGCATTTTTCTTCTCCACATTCTACGATGTTCTCTGAACATTGGAGACGATTTTATATGTCTGAAAAAATTTATTTGATGTATAACTGAATACTGAGTCACTATGTCATAGCAACAATTCACTTATTCTCAGCAACTTAGTTAGTTATGAGCCTCTAATAACTACTGCTTACTGCTGAAAACCTTTCCATCTAAGACTATGACGACAGTAGACATCAGAATTTGACTCAACAACCTTATGATTTATAATAGTGTTTTTTTTCTCAGATATGCTGGATACTTTCTTTCAGATCCATTAACTATTATTTCTACTGTCCTTATAGATAGATATCTTTATAAGTTTGTGAGACACTTGGGGGTTAGCATTATTAAATCTTGTGGAGGTCTACCTGCAGTCTGCTTCAGTAAGGATCAACTAATCTTAACATTCAGTATTTAAAAAAAAATAGGAAGATCTAATATAAGATGAAAAACATCATTTCTGTCTATTATTTCATCAAAAAGTGACATTGGTTATAGCAGCATGAATGGGAGTTACAAAGTTATTTGGTGCTCTGTAGTGTCCTGTCATTCCCCCAGAGATGCTCCATTTCCTCATCCTTGGGAACTGCTGCAGGGTTGCTGTACACAACCACTTGATTGAACTGATCATAAGAGACAAGTGAGAAATGTTAGCCTACCCTACCTGCCTCTGGAATAGTCACCCCTCTTTGATCAAACTTTAGGCTGGTACCATAGCTTTCTCCTCTCCATCAGCCTCACACAGCTACTAAAAGGCCCATGCCAGGCAAAATTCCTGTATTCACAGAAAAATTCTTGTAGTGTAGAAATATACAAAGCACACTCACAGCAAAACAAAATAACAATGAATACCCTCTTGGCAAACTTCATTATTTTTATTTGTAATATTTTTCTTTTCCATTCCTCTCACCTTTTGGTGAATAGTTATGTAGATTTTACCTGACTGAATTAGGCCTTTAAAAAAAATCCTGAAGCTCTATCTTGTCTCAAATCTTGCCATATTTGGCCATGAATAATTCTGATAAAATACTCAGACTTGGTTTGTTATTTTTATCCACCTTTTATTGATTTAGTAATGTAGTAACATGATTTTCATGGTAATCTAAGTAATTACGGTGTGTTAGATTCCACTATGGGGCATGATAAAACTATGGAAGCCCCATTATTTTCCTGGGGTCCATGCTTGGTGGCTTATCTTTGAACTGTTTTGTGAACAATTTTATTATGCAAAGCAAACTGAACATCAAACACATCTACTCACATTCCCATTCCCTCAGGATTGAGTATATTTCCTGTACTCTCTTCTACTTTTTTAATATCCACAAGATGTTAGCTGGCAATAAACTAGTTCAGGAATGCCTCTTATGATACAGTTCATCAGAGGTTGATCTCCCTCAAAATAACTCAAAATTACACAGTTTCATTTCAAATACTGAAGGGTGGCTAGCTTTAACATATGGACCTCTCTGTCTCCTTGGTTTTGGAAGATTACCATTCATTTTCTTTTCCCACAGTTTCATAAATCAAGTTGTGATTATGCTTTTACATTCCTTTTCAAGAAAGTATTCCCTAATTCAGGTGTATGCCTTCATGTTAAATTTAGTTTTCTGTAAAGGGCACTTTAAATATTTAAAGCTAAAGCATTGATTGTCTTTTCTTTTATATTAAATAAAGTTCGGTCCAAGGGGCAATATCTATCTGCTTTGTACTCTTTCTATTCAGATTTACCCCTTGACTTCCAAGTTTTGGATCCCAAGAAGGGCCCTGGAGCACAGATACAATCTTTACTCTTTTTCTTGTGCCCTACCAGGTTTAAGAAATTACAGTCCAACAATGCCATTTTTATTTTTTCCCACTTTGAAGGCTAAGTCAGAGGCAAATATGGAGAGTAGGATCTATATGAATTTCTTATACAGTAATTCATTTTTTATTTAGGCAAATCATTTCTGGTTATGCAGCTGAACTTCATATGTACTTCCTATCAAGAAGTTTGCAGTTCTTGCCTGGTCAACATGTACTGAGCTACTAGCTAGGCTATACTAACAGTTTTCTATGATATATTGATATACTAGATTTAAACCAGGATCTTCAGATGTTTGGAGCACCTATGCTTGTATTGTTACTTGTTTATCAGTCCTGCTTCTGCATGAGAACCAACCAGGGACTTTATATAAGAGAATGATAGAATACACAGTGAGAACAAAAGACTTCGATCTACTACCCAAGATGCTTAGCTCACCACCAAATCCTTTCTATAGATATGGAGTGCTCTTTCCCAAAGCAAAATTAATATTATCAGTGAGCCCAGGCAAAATTAAAACATGTGAGAAATACAAGTTAATATAAATAATGATTTTATGTGCAAATTTTGAAGTGGATATTAATAGGGGAATTTATTGCTGTGGTAAATGCAGGGAAATCAATTTTTCTTTTGTTAGCAAATGATGAAACATATTCTCTATTTTAAGAAGTGATTATAACTTTAAAATCTTTATGAATTGTAATGTTTTAACTTTCTATAGTCTATTGTTTTGTTCATTTGTATCATAAAAAGGGATGCAAATTTTGAGGGGCACAGCAATGTATATTTGTATGTATTGAGAATTCACAGCTTATTAAAGAATTCCAACAATATTTTTGCTTGGGATAGAAAAAAATTAACATAAACTTTTCTTAGTCTTCTGAGTATTTCATAAGATGTATTTTTTATTTAGTTTATTTCCCAGAAGTTATATTTTAAGCAAGGGAGCTACTTTTACATATTAATTATATAAACCTTAAGTAAAACAATTTTTATTGAAAATAATGTTTCATATATTTTAATGACCTAAATCTAAGTTTTATATAACTATGTAATAAACAAGTATTGCTTTATATTCTGTAATACCTCTAGTATTTTCTTTATTTTTTTCAACATCTTTTTTAATAGGTTTTTTTTTTTTGTTTTGTTTTTTTTTTTGTTTTTTTTTTGTTTTTCGAGACAGGGTTTCTCTGTGTAGCTTTGCACCTTTCCTGGAACTCACTTTGGAGACCAGGCTGGCCTTGAACTCACAGAGATCTACCTGCCTCTGCTTCCTGAGTGCTGGGATTAAAGGCATGTGCCACCACTGCCCAGCTATTTTTTTTCAACTTCTTGATCAACATGTTTTTTCTTGATCATCCTTCACTACCAAAATGTAAGATGCTACTTTCAAAATGTGCTAAAAACAATAAGTCACAGATACATGAGTGAGTGTAGTTTATATAAGCCTAGCTGCTATCCTTGATAGTAACTCTTTAGAAATTATTACTTCAAGTCACTAAATTTACATTTCTTTAAAAGTAGTGTAGGTACAAGTTTTGTCATAATCAACTTATCTTTGATTGGATTTGATTCTTTCTCCATAAGAAGGTTCAGGTTTTCATATCTGTGGCACTGTAAGTCTAGACAACATATTAAGATGAGGAGACCATAGGACCAGGAATGAATTTTTTACAATTGTTTAGCTAATCCGCCATGGAGCCAAGGTGCTTGTTAAATGTTTATCTACACTCATGGACCAATGCTGTTTCAAGACTTAATAAAATAACTTTCTCTTTTCAGGAAATTGTAGTGAATGCAGAGACCAGGTAATTACCATGGGGAAAAAAGTTAGAAATTACTTAAAAGTTGAAAGATAAAGCATAGGTCTGTGAAATGTTAATTTATGGGTATTCTACATCTAATGCAGTTATGATCTCACAAAAACTGTGGCTGCCTGCACTAGACAAAAACAAAACAAACAGTGTATCATTGATCTGGGAAAGGCTCAAGAGGCCCCTACTCCTCCATCCTAAAATATTTATGACTGATGGGTTCACGGAAGAAGTTGCGAACCCATAGAGGTGACCATCAGGTCCCCATGGATAGTCAAAACCCATAGTCACTCATATGATGTTGGTTAAAATCACTGGGTATGATAACAAAACAAAACAAATGAAAACAAATACAATCCTGAAAGTAGTTATGAATGTTCAGAAGGGATCTAGGGATAGTTAATAGATGTGGAGGGGAGATTAAAAAGTTTAGGGGATTACAGTAATCAGAATTCATGGAAAATTCATAGAACCCATGTTAAAAAATTGTGTGGTGGTATATATCTATAATTTCGTCTATAGAAATCTCTTTAAATTGTCAGATTCTTGGAGCTCACTATCCAGCCAACCTAGCAAATTCTGTCAGTTTCAGGTTTATTGAGAGAATGTGTCTTAAAAATTAAGGTGGAGAGCTATTGAAGAATAGACTCAACACAGATGTCTGGCCTCCACCTGCACCTGCATGAACAAATGCACACACATGAGCACATATGTACACATCACCTGCCCCCCCACAAACACACATGCACACATGCACAAAGTAGAATAGTATCATCCTCAAAGACAACGATCAGTAAGAAAATAGTTAATCGTGCACAAAATCCTCTCTTTAAAATTATTTGGCTTAATTAGACATATGGCTCAGTGATAGAGTACCAGGTCTAGGGTTCAATCCCCAACACTGTGAAAGGAAAAATGGAGAAAGCAAGAGATACATATAGAGTAAAACTTGAGTGTGTGTGTGCGTGTGTGTGTGTGTGTGTGTGTGTGTGTGTGTGTGTGTGTGTGAGAGAGAGAGAGAGAGAGAGAGAGAGAGAGAGAGAGAGAGAGAGAGAGAGAATACTTTTTTCCATGTTTTCAGTTAATGGTAATAACATCTACTGAGATATTGTGCAATATACAGACAATACCATTTAGCCTATCAGAGACTCTGTACAGCTTTGTGTTGTGTTTAATATGTTGGGAATGTAGTTATTTCTTCTTAAAAAATACTCATAACTGAAATATTAGTTCATCATTTTGAATATAACTGACTATTTAAGCCTATGTCATTCTTATCCATGCTCTTATTATAGTTTGGTTATGACTTTCTTATACATATGCAATTAGCATCCAATATTCTATTCATAGCACACTACTGCAAAAATCTTCAGCCCATATAGCACATTTGTCTGTTTTGTTTTCCTTATCTTGTGCAGTATACAACATGAGAAGTATACTTACTATAATCTTGTGCAATTCTAGATAACAATAGAAGCCTATACTTTTTAAAAAAGTCAATGATAACTCTATAATTAATAATATATAAATTAATTATTTTAGCAAGATTCACACTTACAGATATCAATATAAATATAATTGTGTGCTCCCTAGGTATATAATGCAATATCAATATGAATGAATATTATACACATTATTGTTGAAACAAAAATGGCAAATTCACATATCCAATTTATACATTTTATAGTATGTCCTCACAATACTCCTTCTGTAAAGTTTTAAAAATTAATGAGATCAAAAAGACCTATTATAGTGGGTGACTATTGTGCTACAAGGGAGAAACTCATCTATTCTCATTCACCAGAATGTCCCATGCAATGCAAAGAAACATTTACTTATACTGCAACAAATATACATAATTGATAAATATATTTAGCACATGATAAACTATCAAATTCTCAAGATGGTAATATCTCTGAAGCTCATACAAATCCAAAAAACAATATATGTTTTACAGATATATCATCAATGAGGATAAGTTACATTTTTTTACAAACTTGGAATGTGAATCATATTTCAATTAAAATTGTTTCAGACATTTATTTTGTTTAATTAATTAATTAATCAATTATTAATTAACTCTTTAAAGAACTACTCATTGAACCAAGGCTTTTTATAGTAGGATATATAATGCTATTCCCAGCCTTCTTTTTACATTCCTAATTTTATTTTTGAAGATGCTTCTGTTTAGTTTCTTTCCCAGGCTAGCCTTGATCTCATTCTGCAACTTACACAGATTGGGAACATATTGCTCTCCTAGTTCAGCTTTCATGTGTTTATTATAACATCTTCATGAATACATTGGATTGAACTGCGGAGGCAGAGCTATGCAAAGAATGCATCCTCGGCTGTTACCTTTCTTTAGAAAGGCATTGGTTATTTTATTTTTAAGATTAAAAAAAAGATTTGGGGAACATGTAAAAAGTTCCATTTTACAGTGATTGTCATACTTTTTTTGAGATACACTCTCTTAGTGTTAGGTTGAAAGTAGTACCATGTAACAAGGGTAGGGACATGCCTGAGTTAGCCCTGTGGTGACAGTTCTCTGATCATTTGACAAATCTTGGCCCAGGGAGTTACAATTTAACAAGTGAAGTAGTAAATATAGAATACTCCTTTGAAACATGAAATCCCTGTAGAACAGGATTTATAAGAAATCTGAAGGAAATTTACATTTCAACACATTGTTCATTTCTATTTCCCACTGAGGACTCGCACAGAACAATTGCCCTTTTGAGAGTTCTTTGCTGTAGTAAGAGTCAATGGCAAAAATCCCTGCTGCTAAGCCACATTACTAGAGCATGTTGAAAGGACAGGAGTGCAGACCAAAGTCACTTTGTTAAATAACACTTTCTAAATTTTGATGCTGTGAGAAAAAATAGAAACTTTAAGTTTAGTAAATCACAGGGCAGCACCTTCATGGATTTCATTTTCTATTTATATGGTTTGTAGGGTCATTTGAGAACACCTTGTATTATTTCCTAATAGAAAACATATATACAATATCTTTGTATAGACACATTAGAAGTTATAAGAGAAAAGAAGCCCTGAGGAATTACACATATGCAAATGTTGTGAATTTCATGAAACGGATGAATCAAAGTCAAAAGTAGATGACATTTATGGGCTTGGATATCTCTATTTATAAAGAAAAGATTTTATATAATGTTGATACATTCATCCAAGGTATTAGGATCTAACATCTCCTATCATTTTTTGTATTCTTTCTAGTTCTGCTATTATACTGGTCCCACCTTTCCCTTCCAAACCTTTCTCTCTCTGGTAATAATCACTGAGTCAAATATGTCTGTATGTTCATAAGTGTGGGTCCATCCAGTTGAATAGCAAGGTAGCCTGAATACCTATAGAAAAGTGATCCTTCCTGTCCTAGTGACCATGAACTGCTAGTAGCTCCTAAAATAAGGGTGGACTGCATGAACCTCTCCTCCAGCCATTCCAGGATTTCGACTGGCTTGATCGTATGTGAATCTTGGGCATTGTTTATGAATATGATATATCTATAAATATTTTAAAATGTATTTCTCATAAAAATACTTTGAGATAGTTTAAATGTATTCTTTGGGCAAAAAAAATTATGTAAATTCATTTATACTTATCAATTGCTGTTTTCTCCCAAATTCAATAATGGAAGTTTGATTTTTCTCCCAGTATAATTTTCAACTTATATTCTTTACCATCTTAAAGTCTCAATTTACATTCCTATAAAACATGTTATTTGCATTAGAGAAATTACCTGTTTTAACTCAACAAATGTTCAAAATGCACTTTATAAATCTTCCCATTTTATAAATTATAGTTTAAAGAAAAACAAAGGTAACTAGCCTATTTTTCACAGGTGCATAAATGCTTTCCAATTTGTCAGGTACTTTTCAGCTGGATTTTTTTTGTTTTGTTTTGTTTTGTTTTCTGGAACCTTTTAATGAATGTAGAAATAGTTGGACAGTGTTTTGCTACTTTATTGAAAAAAATAACTAGTTACTTTCCAAAGTCTTTCTGATTGATCAGAACATGCCTCTCTTACTATCTTATCTCTTATAATGAATTATAAAGGATTCTGTCACCTCCCCTATGAAAATGTTTATCTGTGGAAAGAATTATGGAATGTTGTTCTTTATTATAATAAAGAAATCCTGAAATTTATTTATAATATATAAGACCTGAGATAAACATATATGTTCAAAAAAAGGGGATATTACTTGTGTATATTAATTTAATTTGCATTCCAACAGAATACATGACAATTCTGATTCATAACTAATAAAATTTATTGCCTTTGGAGGATAATTATGATAGCCAAATATATTTCATCATTCAATATATGAGGATAAAATAGAATAAATATTTTGGTCTACACTTTTCATTGCACTTATAAATTCTTTTAAACTAGATTGAATTGAAAAGAAGAGGAAATCAATTTGTAAAAAGTAATAACAAAGAAGAAATAAAGTCCCAGTAAAGAAATACAGAAGGATAGAAGCGAAAGTGGATGAAGTTTTTGCAATAGTCTAGTTATTTACCATGTGTTTTGATCAAAGGCTCAGAACTTTGGCTTATATATTAAGTATGTCTGTTTATATTTCTTACTTCAAAACTGTATATGTGATCTCTCTGAAGTGATATACTTTATGTATAATGTTATTGAAATTATTTAAGGCTGTCTTTAGGGTTTTTGAGAATTAAATAGGGCAAGTCATAGACCCTGCACTGAAGATCATGTTCTCTATGGCTCTTTCTTAAACTTGAAGCGTGTAAATGGTAGAAAATATTTGGTATTGTCTCATTGTTTTCCACAGCTAGTTGAATTCCTGCACTGTTTTTCATGGAAACAACTCTAGTAAAGTTCTGTGTTAAGCAATTGAAAGAGTATGTAAATTTGATAGAAGATTTCTCCTTTAATGACTTTAAAAAGTAAGCATTTTTTATTTGAGGTATAACTATATCTATATAATTAGTTTATTGAGAGTTTCATACATGTTTTGCTCATATTCATCATCTCCCACATTTCTTCCCAAATAACTCTCCCTTTACTATCCACTGAAGTTTGTCATTTTTTTTATTAGCCCTTCAAGACCAATTTTGGACTGCCCAGATGTTCTTGGATTTGTGGTCTTTGTAGGAGTCTAGCTGACTTACCAGGGCTACACCATTAGAGAATATCATTTCTCCCTCCTGTAGCTAATGATTGTCAATATCTTTGTGGTTTGGGGTGGGATTGTGTGTTTACCTCCTGTCTCCTGTCTGGTTTTGGTCTTTCTTGAACTTGCCCAGGTTTTCTGTATGCTGTCGCAAACACTGAGTTCATGTGTGCCAGAGTCCTGCTGTGTCCAGAAGGTAATGTTTTTTATCTTCGTCCACCACCTCAGGCTCTTATACTCTTTCTATCTCCTCTTCCACAATTATCTCTGAGGCTTAGGAGGAGCCTGTGATACATTTGTTCCCTTTAAATCTGAGCAATCCACAGTGTCTTTTTCACTCTACCTAGCCAAGTTTTGTGTTACTGTGTTAATCACAATCTATTTCAATTAGAAGCTTCACAGATGAGGTATGAGAGATGTATTGATCTATGATTATTAAAATGTGATCAAGAGTCAGTTTAATACTATGTCTGTTAAGCAGTATCATAATAGTAAGTTCTTCTTTAGGGCCTAAAAGCTGTCTAGTCACAGGTTCCTAGTCCAACAATAGTGACAGGTATGGATTTCATCCTGTGGATTGGGACTTCACAACATGATTGAATCTCCCACAAGATTCATGACAATGTTGCACCAGTTGTATGTCTTTCCAGGGAAGACATTATTATATCTCAAAGGATTCCTAGTTAAGTATGATTAATAACTACTTTTCTCTTCCAGTGGCTTGCATAGAAACCTCCAACAGTATAAGAGTTAGCAAGTAGGGCTAATGCTTTGAGATCTACACTAATATTATTTTGCAATGCTCTATGCTCAAACATGTGGTGTCTTCAACAATAGTGTATTGTTGTCAAGTTCTGGAGGGTAAACGATAACACTGGCAATAGCTTATTGTTTGGGGGCTGGGGTTTGGTCTATGGGACTTTACTGAACAACAACTCCAAAAGAAGTAATGCCCCTATTAGGTATCAAAAGCTGACAAATAAAAAGCATTAATGATTTTTTTTTATTTTACAATACAATTCAGTTCTACATGTCAGCCACAGATTCCCTTGTTCTCCCCCATCCCGCCCCCCTCCCTTTCCCCCCAGCCCACCCCCCATTGCCATCTCCTCCAGGGCAAAGCCTCCCCTGAGGACTGAGATCAACCTTGTAGACTCAGTCCAGGCAGGTCCAGTCCCCTCCTCCCAGGCCAAGCCAAGCGACCCTGCATAAGCCCCAGCTTTCAAACAGCCAACTCATACAATGAGCACAGGATCCAGTCCCACTGCCTGGATGCCTCCCAAACAGATCAAGCCAATCGACTGTCTCACCCATTCAGAGGGCCTGATCAAGTTGGGGGCCCCTCAGCCAATGGTTCACAGTTCATGTGTTTCCATTCATTTGGCCACTTTTCCCTGTACTTTATCCAACCTTGGTTTCAACAATTCTCACACATATAAACCCTCCTCTTTCTTGCTAATTAGACTCCCGGGGCTCCACCCGGGGCCTAGCCATGGATCTCTGCATCCAGATCCCTCAGTCGTTGGATGGGGTTTCTAGCACAACAATTAGGGTGCTTGGCCATCCATCACCAGAGTAGGTCAGTTCCAGCTGTCTCTCAACCATTGCCAGCAGTCTATTGTGGGGGTATCTTTGTGGATTTCTGTGGGTCTCTCTAGCACTGTGTTTCTTCCTATTCTCATGTGGTCTTCATTTATCATGGTCTCCTATTTCTTGTTCTCCCTCTCTGTTCTTGATCCAGCTGGGTTCTCCTGCTCCCACAAGCTCTCTTTCTCTTGACACTCGCCCTTCATTACTCCCACTCATGTCCAGGCTGTTCATGTAGATCTCAGCCATTTCTCTGTCATTGGGTGATCCCCGTGGGGGATACAAATTGGAAAGGAAGAAGTCAAGCTTTCCCTATTTGCAGATGACATGATAGTATACTTGAGGGACCCCAAAGATTCCACCAAGGAACTGATACAGCTTATAAACACCTTCAGCAACATAGCAGGATACAAGATCAACTCAAAAAAATCAGTAGCCCTCCTATATACAAATGACAAAGAAGCTGAGAAGGAAATCAAAGATACATCTCCCTTTAAAATAGCCACAAATGACATAAAATACCTTGGGCTAACACTAACCAAGCAAGTGAAGGACCTATATGACAAGAACTTTAAGTCCCTGAAAAAAGAAATTGAAGAAGATGTCAGAAAATGGAAAGATCTCCCATGCTCATGGATAGGCAGGACTAACATTGTAAAAATGGCAATTTTACCAAAAGCATCCTACAGATTCAATGCAATCCTCATCACAATACCAACACAATTCTTCACAGACCTGGAAAGAATAATACTCAACTTCATATAGAAAAAAAAAAAAAAAAAAAAAAAAAAAAAAAAAAAAAAAAAAAAAAAAAAAAAAAAAAAAAAAAAAAAAAAAAAAAACTCAGGATAGCCAAAAGAGTCCTGTACAATAAAACAACCTCTGGAGAATTCATGATTCCTGACTTCAACCTCTACTATAGAGCTACAGTAATAAAAACACTTGGTATTGGCATAAAAACCGACATGTGGACCAATGGAACTGAACTGAAGACCCTGACATTAATCCACACACCTATGAACATATAATTTTTGACAAAGAAGCCAAAACTGTAAAATGGAAAAAAGAAAGCATCTTCAACAAATGGTGCTGGCATAACTGGATATCAACGTGTAGAAGGCTGCAAATAGATCCATATCTTTCACAGTGCACAAAACTTAAGTCCAAGTGGATCTAGGACCTCAACATAAACCCAGTTACTCTGAACCTGCTAGAAGAGAAAGTAGGAAGTAGTCTTGAATGCATTGGCATAGGAGATCACTTCCTAAATATAACACCAATAGCACAGACACTGAGAGAAACAATCAATGAGACCTCTTGAAACTGAGAAGCTTTTGTAGAGCAAACGATACGGTCAACAACGCAAAGCAATAACCTACAGAATGGGAAAAGGTCTTCACCAACCCCACATCTGACAGAGGACCAATATCCAGAATATATAAGGAACTCAAGAACATCAAAATGCCCAACAGTCCAATTAAGAAATGGGCTATAAAACTAAGCATTAATGATTTACAAAGAATTAATTACATTTAATGTATAAGAATCAATATACTCGAATCTGCATGAAAAGACCAAGTAGATGCCATAATAGACTGCTCAGTCTTCTCTCAGAGATCAAGACTCAATGTCAGTTTCTTGAGACTTAAGCAAGCAGTTTCTGGGAGGCTGTGACATAGTCCTTGCAGTAGCTCCCTCTCTGCATATACTCTGACCGCTCAAGTTTCAGTCAACTGTTTACTGTCTGGGACCCCTCACCAACTTATAGCTCCTTGCATGGGTCAATGTGAACATGCAAGGCCAGCCAGCCTCCCCACAAAATGATAACTGTAACCCCTAACCAGTAAATTCAAAGGTAACACACCCTCAGCCAATCATATGACGCTAAGGCTTGTACCACCTTGCTTACAGTTTTTCTCTTTAAAGCCCCTCACCCTGGGAGCTCAGGGCCATCCTCCTCGACCAGCTGTGTTGAGTGTTGGACATAGACCAAGCCAAGGCTTGCTTATTATCAATAAACCCCTGTGTGTTTTGCATCAGATATCAGCTCTGTGGGGGTCGTGCTCGGGGGTCTCACGATGTGGCCACAATATGCACATAATAATCTATGTTATATATGTATAATATGTAGATATCATTGAAGTTATATATAGATTTTTAAAACACAGTAATAACATTTAATTTACTGACAAAAGTAGATAAAATAAGGGTAAAAACGAAAACAAAAATACTGCAGACTTTCTCATAAGATACTATTCTTGAAGAAGTGTTGTGCTTGTGTCCCAAGGTTTTTAAAGGGAAAAACCATAAGCCGGGTGGTACAAACTTTTAAGTCATATGATTGGGTGAGGGTATGTGACCTTTGAGTTTACTGGCTAGGGGTTATAGTTATCATTTTTGGGCAGACCTGGACAAGTTCCAGGTTGTATCCTTGAGCTGCCATGGAGGCTGGCTGGCCTTGCACATACTGACGGTGGGGGCTGACTCAGTGGCTCAGCTCTGTCCTTGACTCATGCACATAGTTCTAAGTTGGTGAGGGAGCCCAGACAGTAAATAGTTGGCTGAACCTTGAGCAGTCAGAATATGTACAGAAAGGGAACTACTGCAAGGACTATGTCTTTTGTTCATGGTCCTCCTAGAAACTTCTTGCTCAAGTCTCAGGAAACTGAAATTGAGGACTGATCTCTGAGAGAAGACTGAGCAGCCTGTTATGGCATCTGCTTGGTCTTTTCAGAAGCATGCTATTGGAACTTGTTAGTAATGTTCTCTGATTGGATCTATATCTAGACTGCTTCAATTATGATTACAAACAAATAAAGAAAGATGATTTTTTCACAACATTGAAGATAATTATATGTATAGGTAAGTCATTAACATACTTTTAATATGAAAAGAGATTTTTATTGACATTATAATCAAATTTTTAAAAATATAAATTCCCAATGCTTCAAAATTAATGCACTGCTCCTTTCAATATATTGAGTCATAAAATATCTCTTACTATATACAATATCCTGAATACAAAACAGTTTTAAACAATATGTGTCATCTTATTTTGTGAAATATTTGTTGATTCCCATGCAATAGTTGTATAACCTAGAATTATTTGTAAAATGCTATATCCATCTCTTAGTTACAGTGTTATAAATTGAGAATGAAAGATTTGAGAGCATAACATCTTTCTCCAACATAACTTTGAGCAGGTGATGAACAGGACTTAATGGTTATTTGAATTTGGATGTTTTAAAGTTTATGAAACAAACTGAGGGAAAAAATGTAAAAAGACCTGTAACCTTCCAGGTTTTCCACAGTAGAATTAAGTTTTGACCAGTAATTTCAATTACTGTTACAGATTACAAAGCATTTTTTTTCTGACATGTTATGGAAACATGAGTCACAAGAGATTGTTAATGATGTTTGTGTTAAATGTTGAAAGTGTGCATTTGTGTCTGTTGAGTACATGTGTGTGTAATTGCACTTAGGATAACAGTTTTAGAAAACAACATTCTTTTCTTCAATGTCTTGTGGTGCAAGAATTTTGCATTTGTTTGGATCTCTGTATATATGAAGGAAAATGTTTACATTATGAGTATATATATATATATATATATATATATATATATATATATATATGTAAATATTTTTCTATCACATAGAACACCTATTACTCCAGTAATATATTTTGTTTCACAGCTGGTGTTCAGTTTGATATAACCTTACCTAACTGCTTTTGTTTTCAATCTCTGTGGCTTGACATCATAACACTGACATGCCTATGATAACATTGAGGAACTTTGTCCTTGTGTTTATTCTTAGTTCCACTAGGAGTTTTATTTTCAGGTCTTGTATTAAGGTTTATAATATATATTATATTAATGTTTTTGTGTGATCTGAAAGAGAGTATGCTTTCATACTTTAGCAGGTAGGTATCTAGTTTCAACAGTATCATTTGTCCTTAAGATTATCATTATCTTTCTGACTATTATCAGGCTTGTCAAAGCCAAGTTGACTGCATAAGGATGGATTTGTTTCTGGAGTCTTTATTCTCATAAATATTCTATATGTTTGCAATGCTAACATTGACACACTCTTCTGATTAGTTTAAAAAATATATCAGGGACTCTTTTAACTGACTAGCAAAACCTAAACAAGCAAATAACCCAATAACCCCAACAAAAAACAAAGAAGAGATACAAACTCAACTATATACTTATCCAAAGGAAATATAGTATGCAAAGGAACATCAAATATTTGTGACAAATTCCCAATGCCACCAATCATCAAGGAAATCAAAAGTAAAATGAGAAATTAATGCATGTATTCCAGTGTTTATCAATATAACCAAAATATATAAATGATCTAGATAACATTTAATGATGAGTAGTGGAAAGAAATGCTGTGCAAAAAGAATAGAAGACTGCAATATTTATCAAAGCAGAAGAAATTTGGGACTTTCATGTTACATGAAATAAGTCACAGAAATCTAAATAATATATGTCTCCCTATATCATGCATTAAAATAATAAAATAAAACTCAATTTGTTGGTACATACTTATAATATCAGGACTAACTAGGCTATGGCAAGAAGATCAAGTTTAATGTCATCTTGAGCTAAATGGATTAATAAAGTACATGGATAATAGAAAAGTTGTGGAGAGCAGAGTGTGACAGAGAGATAGAGATGAGACAGAGATAGAGGGAAAGAGGGGGGCAATAATCAAGGTCAAGAATTCAAATAATAGGATCAACGTTACCCAAAGACTACTAAAAGGGCAAAATAGAGAGATACTATTCATTGCTATAAACCTTCATTTAATTCATATGAAAAGGCTTGAGGGGTCTGTATGGCATTGTGATTGTCATTATGAACAGTGTTTTATTACAAACTTAAAAGTTTCCTAATAAGAAGGAAAAAGGTGTTCTGAACAACTAAAGTTAAAAATATAATAAGTATATATTTACATTAGTTTAAGAAAGACATTTGGATTGGTGAAAGTTCAATGAGGTGTTATTGAAAATATTTCATTGTCAAATAATCATTAAAGTTAATACAGTCAGTCAATTATTAGATGAGTTTCATGTCCATTAGTAAAAGTGATTTATTGTGAGCTAGCCTACTGGTATATTTTGGATTGACAATCGTGTGTGAACAGTTGGATAAATACTGTGTAGAAAGGAATATGGTGATATTTTATTTGTGCTCTGTAGATGAAATTCTAAACAGTCTTATTAAATAAGAAACACAAAGTCAAATACAGAGTTAATAGACAAAAAGATCAGAGCAAAAGCCATGACTACCTTATCTTACTACCTGGCCACCATCGGGCTTACCTCTCTGGCTTCCCCAGAGAGAATTTCATCCTGTGTGTGCTGCGGATATTACTCTATATAAATAAAACACTGATGGCCAGTGCCCAGGCAGGAAGTATAGGCGGGACAAAGAGAGAGGAGAATTGGGGGAACAGGAAGAAGGAGGGAGACACTGCAGCTACCTCCAGGACAAGCAGCATGTAAAGACTCTGGTAAGCCACCAGCCACGTGGCAAGGTATAGATTTATAAAAATGGGTTAATTTAAGATAAAAAAAAAAACAGTTAGCAAGAAGCCTGCCACAGCCATACAGTTTATAAGTGATATAAGCATCTGAGTGATTATTTTATAAGTGGATTGTGGGACTGCGGGGTTTGGGGAACCTGGAGAGAAGCCCTCCAACAACATGTGTGACTTGTGTTTTTGTTGCTTTCCTATTCTGCCTTCTCATTGACTCTAAGTCCAGCCAAATGACTTCCTTGTCCCTGCCTGTCTATACAGACCTCCTGATCTCTATGGTTGGTACTGAAATTAAAGGCTCTTCTCACCACATTTGGCTGTGTCCTTGACCACATAGAGAGACTCTGCTTGCCATGTCATCAGATTAAGGGTGTGGGCTACCACCACCTGACTTCTATTCCTGGCTCACTATGACCTCTGATCTCCAGGCAAACTTTCTTTATTAACGTACAAATAAAATCACATTTCAGCACAATTAAAATATCATCACAGTGCTCTAATAAATGAAGCTTGCATGAAGATCAGAGGAAAACGCCAACCACTATATTAAACATAGAGGCCAGGCAGTGGGAACACATACGCTTAATCCTAGCATTCTGGAGGCAGAGAGTCACCTGGATCTCAGTGAGTTCAAGGCCACACTGGCAACAGAGCCAGGCATGGTAGCACATACTTTTAATTCCCAGCACTAGTTAACCATAGAAGTCTGGAGAGCTGTACACAAGAGGTCTGTGCAGACAGACAGAAAGTGATAGAGCTCGGAAGGAGGAGGAAGTGATGTAGTTGGCAAGGGAGAGGAAGTAAGATGGCAGGGCACAGAAAGGACATAGAGGTGAGTATACAGGAAGTAGCTCACTCTGGAGGCTGAGGAGTTGGTAAGGTGAGGTTGGCTATGCCTTGCCCTATTCCTCTGGTCTCTCAGTTTTCACCCCAATATCTGGCTCTGGGTTTTATTAATAAGACAGCTTAGCAATTCATCTTACAAACAAAAGCTCAAAGGAGTGAAGTAGCAATCCCTCAGAGATTTGTAATAATCATCTTGTCACATGCCTGCTTTCACCACCGTTTTCAAAACCTCACTTGTAGGGAATTATAACCATGATTTCTTTTTTTAAAAAATTATTTTTATTTTATAATTAATTTAATTTTAATATCAGCCACAGATTCCCCTGTCCTCCCTCCTCCCCCCCAGCCTCCCCCCATCCACCCCCCACTCCCACCTCCTTCAAGGCAAGGTCTCCCCTGGGGAGTCAGCCTAGCCTGGTAGATTCCATTGGGGCAGGTCCAGTCCCCTCCTCCCTACACCAAGGCTGAGCAAAGTGTCTCAGCATAGGCGCTAGGTTCCAAAAAGCCAGCTCATGCACAAAGGACAGGTCCTGGTCCCACCACCTGGGGGCCTCCTAAACAATTCAAGCTCATCAACTGTCTCACTGAGGGCCTGGTTCAGTTCCTTGGGGGCTCCTCAGCTATTGGTTCACAGTCATGTGTTTCCACTAGTTTGGATGTTTGTCCCTGTGCTTTTTCCAGTCATGGTCTCAATATCTCTTGCTTCTATAATTCCTCCTCTCTCTTGTTGATTGGACTCCTAGAGTTCCACCTGGGGCTTGGCCATGGATCTGCATCTGCTTCCATTAGTCACTGGATGAGAGTTTATCATGACAGTTAGGGTGTTTGGCCATCCAATCACCAGAGCAGGTCAGCTCAGGCACTCTCTCAACCATTGCCAGTAGTATATAGTGGAGGTATCTTTGTGGATTTCTGGGGGCCTCTCTAGCACTCTGCTTCCTCCTATTCCCTGGGGTCTTCATTTATCATGGTATCTCTTTCCTTGTTCTCCCACTCTGTTAGGGACCTCCTTCTCCCCTAAGTTCTCTTTTTCCCAACCCTTGCCCTCCAATTCTCCCCCACCCCCAGTTTGCTCATTTAGATCTCATTCATTTCTCTGTTGTTGGGTGATCCCTGTGTATTTCTTAGGGTCCTCTTTACTAGGTAGCCGCCCTGGAGTTGTGAGTTGCAGTCTGATTTTCCTTTGCTTTATATCTAGTATCCACTTATGAGTGAGTACATACCATGTTTGTTTTCTGAATCTAGGTTACCTCACTCAGGATGATATTTTTTAGTTCCATCCATTTGCCTACTAACCACATGATGTCATTGTTTTTCTCTGCTAAGTAGTACTCCATTGTGTATATGTACCACATTTTATTTATCCATTCTTCACTTGAAGGGAATGTAGGTTGTTTCCAGGTTCTGGCTATTACAAATAATGCTGCTATGAACATAGTTGAGCATGTGTCCTTGTGGTATGATTGAGCATTCCTTAGATATATGCCCAAGAGTGGTATAGCTAGATCTTGAGGGAGGTTGATTCCCAATTTTCTAAGAAAGCACCATATTGATTTCCAAAGTGGCTATATAAGTTTGCATACCCACCAACAGTGGAGCAGTGTTCCCCTTGCTCCACATCCTCTCCAACATAAGCTGTCTTCAGTGTTTTTGATCTTAGGCATTCTGACAGGTATATTATAACAATGATTTCTACAGTAACTGAAATCATGCCAAGATTATTTGTCTAAATATTAATATTTATTTCATATTACCAGTAACAGAATGTAGGAAGATCCTCATGCCATACTATTTATTGTTCTATAGGCTTATACTATATTTCTTGATATGTTATATATTCTATATATTCCAAACCTATATTCCCTGATACTTGGATCAGGTCAGGATATTTTTAATGCAAACTTGAATCTTATACATTATTACATTCATTCAAGATTTTTCTTAAATGCTACATGATTATGACAAAGCTGAAACATTTTCCATTGTATAAGTCATAATCACATTGAAGAGTGATATATTAAAATATTCTCTCTACAGTTTAATTTGAATTGCAAGGAAATAAATTACTAAAACAAAAAGTAGCAAGCATAGTGAGTTTTATTAAAGTTATTTAGGTAATATAGATATTATAGACTAAATACTATTTCAAATATGAGTTATTTAAAATTTGAATTTTAATGTCAGCCTCTAATAAATGAAACATTATTTTTTTTGCTAAAAATTAATGTAAATTTATGTAAGTTAAACCTGGCAAATACTTTTAAAAGCTGCAGCATTTTTAAGGAATATTAATTCTTCCTTCTCATATGTTATGCTCACTTCTTTCCACACTTTTAAGCTTTCTTTGTCTGGTTGCATTTCATTTAGTCAAGTTATTTTCCCTCTTGATTTGCCAAAACATACACATATCAAGGTGTCATATTTATGATGTTAATTATGATATTTAAGAAAGCCTGAAGAATAACTTTCCACAAGGAAACTCATGTATTTTAAGTGAATGTAAAATATACTAAACATGAGAAACTAGATACTTTTACTCTTTCTATAGAAACATAAACTGATATGTTACTGCATATGACTGGACATATTGAATATGTTACGATAAGTTTGGACATATACAATGATCTGTGATATCATTATAACAGTCAAGAAAATAAACCATCTTGACATTTCTCAAACCTTTATTATGTGCCACTTTCTTTTTTAAAATGTGTGTATGTTCTTGTGTGGTAAAAGATATTTAACATGATATCAACTTTTCTAACAATTTTTTGATATAACATAACTTCAGGAACTAGGTTGTACAGTAGACCCCTTTAAATTTTTCACTAAACCTTGAATCTAAACATAAACAGCTCACACTTTCTCCCAACTTCAGCCCTTGGAAATGATTACTCTTCTTATTGATTTATCAACTTGATTCTTACATAAATATTATAAAAGGACCAGGCACTATTTGTATTTATACAAGCAGATTTTTAAGACAATGACTCTGAGGATCATATGTGGTATCAAAAAAGTCACAGTCTCTTTCTAAATGTTTGAATAGCATTCTGTTATCATTCTCATAGAACACATGCATCAAGTTTTCTATATTCACTTATCTGTCTCTGATTGGAGTTTGTTACAATGTTTAGACTGTTGAGTGAATTCTTGCAAGGAAAATAAAAGTTCAAATATATTCTCAACATCTTGAGTTCATTTTTTAACATGTACAAAAAAGAAATATTGAGAATATTGAGACTGCATTCAGTGATTTTCTTTGAATTTAGAGGGACTTCTTATGATTTGATCATGGCCATATACATGTACCTTTTCTTACATTCATACACACACACACAGACACACAGACACACAGACACACACACACACACACACACACACACACACAGAGGTGCATAATCTTTGTTTCTTTAAACAAAATTTGTCCTAATTGGTGTAAGATATCACATTGTAAGACAAATATCTAAATAGTCTTACTAATAAAAAAAAAAAAACAGAACCAGATATTGGGTTAAATTATGAAAAATCAGAGAAACAGAAGAAGCAACAGCCAACCTCACCTCACCAACTTCTCAGCCTATCCTGTTTCCATGAATCCTCATACTGAAAGTCTGAGTCTTCACAATGGATCTCAGCTGAATTGCTCTAAAGCGTATAGCTCCTGGTCCTCATGCATTATATACCTTTCTGCTTCCTGCCATCACTTTCTTAAATTAAAGGTATTTTTACTTCCCAATCAAAGACATGAGATCTCCAGTGCTGGGACTAAAGGTGTGGGCCACCATGCCTGGCTCTGTTCTCAATGTGGCTTTGAACTCACAGAGCTCCTAATGGACCTCTGCCTCCTGAGTGATTAAAGGCATGTGTGCCACCATTGTCTGGCCTCTATTTCTAATCTAGTGTCTGATTTGTTTCTGATTCTCAGGAAGTGTCCTTTGTCTTACAGAAAATTCTCAGTTTCAAGCGATGCCATTTATTAATTTTTGCTCTCAGTGTCTGTGCTACTGATGTTATATTTAGGAAATAGTTTCCTGTGCCAATGCATTCAAGGCTACTTCCCACTCTCTCTTCTATCAAGTTCAGTGTAACTGGATTTATGGTGAGGTCTTTGATCCATTTGGACTTGAGATTTGTGTATGGCCTTAGATATGAATCTATTTGCAATCTTCTACATGGTGACATCCAGTTATGCCAGCACCATTTGTTGAGGGTGCTTTCTATTTTCCACTGTACAGTTTTGGCTTCTTGGTGTTCATCGATGTTTGGATTAATGTCTGGGTCTTCAGTTTGATTTCATTGGTCCACATGCCACTTTTTATTAGACTACTAAGCTGTTTTTATTACCATTGCTCTATAGTAGAGCTTGAGATCAGGGATGGTGATGCCTCCTGAAGTAAAGGATTGTTTTAGCTATCCTGTTTTTTTTTTTTTTTTAATACCATATGAAATTGAGTGTTTTTCTTTCTTTGTCGGTGAAGAATGCATTGAGATTTTGATGGGGATTGCATTGAATCTGTAGATTGTTTTTGCAAAGAATACCATTTACTTTGCTGATCCTACCTATCCAAAAACATGGGATTTTTCTGATCCCCACGAAAGCTTTATTGGGGTACACAATATATCAACCACATCACATTTTAGTTTAAATTTGTATTTCCCTGATAGTTGATGATGTTGATCATTTTTGTATACCTATTAAGAATTTTATGTATTTTCCTGAGGAATAGTTGTTCAAGTCAGAAGACTACATTTTAGTGTTTGACATTGTTGTTTGTATTAAGTTGTAGAAGTTCTTTATATGGTTTTCATATTAAAGCTTACCAATTACATGGCTTAGAAATATGTTCTCCTGCTTTATTGGTTACCTTCTGGTTGTTATTAAGTCTTCCCTTCTTTACAGAACATTAGTTTCATATATTTCAGATTGATTATTTTTAATTTATTGTGTGTTGTTTTGATATGATGAATCCAAAACACCATTACACAGCCAAATGCTAGAACCAACTCTAGAAATTTTATAAATCCAGTCAATGCATGTACTTCATAAATTTACTTTGAGTTAATTTTTATTATGGTGTAAGTTAGGTTTCTAACTGATCACTTCTATTTTTGTTTACAAATTCATATCCAGTGTTTTATGTGTTGTTTACTGAAGAGAATATTCTTTTCAATTATTTACACATGGAATTCTTTCTAAGATCAACTTGTCATTTATACTTGAAATTATTTGTGTGTTTTCTATTCTGATTCATTATTATATTAACTAACAACATTTGTGAGAATAAAGATCACTGGAAGGAATATTGCTACTTAACTATGTGCATGTAGACTCTTCACATTCATTGCTGCCTGATTTTCCTTTGCTTTCTACTCTAATATTTGTTTTTACTCATCTAGTTTAGAAATGATGTTTGGCAACAGATAAGACATATAACCGAAACAAATATTAAACTGTCAGGGTTACCTATACTTCAAGGGGGAAAGTGACAAACACACTCAATTAACATTTGTAAATTTACCAAGTCAATCCTTCTTAATTAGTCTGATTGATTTTCATAAGCAGAAGAAAGATTTGAAAAATCACTATAAAAAAACTGTGAGATGTGAATATTTAGAGAAAACTGTATACATTTAGCATACAAACATGGGCCTAATCAGAGGAGGCAATGATTGGATATTCATTGCTCCCTGGCATTTACTATCACATTGTGGAGATGAGCATAGCAGGAATAAACTTGAAGAGATTCAGCATTCACATTCTGTAATGATCTCACAGTCATCAAATAGCCCTTGTCTTATTATTTGACTTCTTGCAGTTTCAGAGTTTAAAAGAATATGCTAATCACACCACTTAGTTTTCTAGTCCATTACAATAATTATATTTCTCAAGACAAAGAAATAAATTGATATGAGAATTTTCTGCATCAGTATCCTCAGCTTGCATAATACAAGAGCCCTTGGTAGAAACAGGTTCCCTCTTGTGCTAAATCATATTGTATGTTAGGAGTAGTAAAACGATGGCAGACCTGTTACCACACTATTGCATGAACTCTTTAGAAATGGGCAATTTTGTCTTTTCTGCATTGATAACTGCCTTGTTTGGCATCTCATTCTTGAGTGTATTATTGAGATATAGAAAAATCTTTATTATTCCCTTTAAATTATTCTACTAATATCTAATGGCTTTTGCAATGTTTCACTCAGGATGAATATTTATTAAAATTGAACAATGTATGGGAATATGGTTAGTAAAAGAGCAGTGACAAATTAGACATCATTGCTAACAAGAAACCATCATCATACTCATAAAGGATATAAAATGGTACCATAATGTTGTAATGTTGAAGAGTGTAAAGCAGTCAGATAAAAGACATAGAAGTGTCACGAGCTTTGGCTGGGGGAATCAGGAATATGCATGCATGCAAACGGATTAATATATTGAAAAAACATATATGGTGAAATATTTGCAGTTTGGGAGAGACAGGTGAACTCACTGAGTTCGAGGCCAACCTGGTCTACAGAGATTGTTCCATATCAGTAGAGGCTACACAGAGAAACTCTGTCTCAAAAAAAAAAAATGACAGAAGAAAAATGCAAAGAAAAAAACTCAAAAAGCAAAATAAACCAAAATCAAAAACTATTATGAGCCATGCATGGTGATTCATGCCATTAATCCCAATACTCAGGAGACAGAGGCAGGTGGATCTCTGAGTTTGAGACCAGCCTGATATACAGAGACAGTTCCAGGATAGCCAGGGCTACAGTGAGAAACGCTGTCTTAAAAAAACAAAGAGAAAGAGAGGGAGGGAGGGAAGGAGGGAAAGGGAGAGAGAGAGAGAGAGAGAGAGAGAGAGAGAGAGAGAGAGAGAGAGAGAGAGAGAGAGAGAGAGATTTGCAGTTTAGGAGACACTTTTAAAATCATACAATTCTGAAAGAACTGAAAAGTACTTTATTTCAACACTTCAAATGAACATAGGCATTGCTTTGGAGCCCCCATGGGACTGGGCTAGGCCCTCTGGATAGGCAAGATAGTTGTTTAGCTTGAACTGGTTAGGGGGCCCCTAGGCATTAAGATCGGGATCCATCCCTGGTGCATGAGCAGGCTTTTTGGAGCCCAGTGCCTATGGTGTGATACCTTTCACAGGCTTGGTGCAGGGGGAAAGGTCTTGGATCTGCCTCAACTGAAGGTACCAGGCTCTGCTGATTTCCCATTGGAGACCTTGCCTTAGAGGGGGTAGGAAGGGGGGACATTGGGGGGAAGGCTGTGGGCAGAAGGAGGGAAGATGGGGGATTTGTGTTTGGCATGTAAAATGAATAGAAAATTTCTTAATAATAAAATTAAATAAATAAAAGAAAATGCACTCAGTACAACTACAGATAATCAAATTTGTAAATAACTATACAGTGTTGTGGTGATTCTTCATTGTCAAGTCGACTGGATTTGGATTCACCTAGAAGATATATACCTATGGGTATGTCTTTTAGACTTATGTTTATCTAAGTGGGTAAGAGCCAACCTGAATGTAGGTGGATGAATCCCATGAGCTGATGTCCAGATCTGAATAAAAAGTAAGTGGAGACAGAAATCCAGAGGAGTACCAACATTCCACTTTCTGGGTTTTCCTGGTTTGAATCAGGAACCAAAATATTCCTTTTGCTATGTCTTTCTTCTACAATGCACTGCAATCTTCTGTCTGCTAAGATGAAATGAACTCTTCTTCCTTTAAGTTCTTCCTTTAAGTTGTATCTTTTATGGCGATTGTAGACGAAATTCTAAGCAGTCTTAGTAAATAAGAAACACAGAGCCAAATGCACAGGTAATAGCCAAAGAGATCAGAGAGCCATGACTAACTTATCTCACCACCTTGCCGCCATTGCTTCCTCAAAGAGAGCTTCTTCCTATCTGATTTGTGTTTATATTGCCTTTCTTTTCTGCTTTTTCATTGGCTCTAAGTCAAGCCACATAACTTCCTTGTCACTGCCTGTCTATATAGACCTCCAGGTCTCTATGGTTGGTACTGGGATTAAAGGCTCATGTCACCACGCTTGGCTGTGTCATTGACCACCCAAAGACTCTGCCTGCCATATGATTGGATTAAGGGCATGTCCTACCACCACTGGACTTCTGCTTATGGCCCACTTTGTGACCTTGCTATGTGACCTCTGATCTTCAGGCAAACTTTCTTTATTAACATACAAATAAAATCACATTTCAGCACAATTAAAATATCATTCTAGAAGATGAGAATAGTCATTAATATAGAAAATTCATACTTAGTGTGATGCCATTGCTTTGGTTTACCTAACCATATTATGCATAAGTGTTTGGAACAATTTTTCAGAATAAATGTCAAATAATTTGCTTTTGTGGATTAGAAAAACCATACTCAGAGCTTAATGGACAAGTCTAGTAGAAAGTCAGGAGAACAGAATGATGACAGAATGACAGACAATAATGACTAATGGCAGTGTTTTGGTGGTTTCATAAGAAAGTGAAGAGTCTTGAGAATTTGAGGAGATAGCATTTTTGCTGTATCCTGATAAACAAACAAAGAAAACCATGGCTTTCTCTTCCCATATCTTGTTAATTTGAGTGAGACTGCAAAATGATTATTCTGAACTATACTTGTTCATTTTACACTGAGACATTAGAAATCATGGAGGGCAAAAACAAGGTGGCTCTAATTACTAATTTTATATTTGGAGCTGGAACAATAGAAAGTGTTTTTCGAGGGCAAGAACCACCTTTGGAGAACACCGGAGTGTAATAAAGCAAACATATATAAAAAATTTTCATTTAAACATAGAATTTCAAAATGAGTGCCTCTGGGATATGTATGCTGGTCCAGCAGAACCACCTACAAAAATGTTTTTCCAAGTTCAGACTTGAAGGAATATGAAGAGTACTATAGATACTGTCAAAAAGTGCCAAACCAGTTCTTAAGTTGGCAGCAGAACTTTTGCTTGCAAATGGTGTTGCTTTTGCAGGCAGCAAGATAAAATAATGGAGACTTACACTAAGTGTCCACAAAACTGCTGAGAGGAGGCAATGGGAAGTGACTTCTCTTCCTTGAGTTTCTGGGTACACTGTGCATGACAGTGGAGTGATAAAGGCTAATTTGCAGTGGAGGGTCCCTTATAGTTCAGATGCCAACAATGAGAGGTGTTTGCTGAGGAAAGCTGTAGGTCTGAGGTGGAGCTCCTCAACAAGAAGTCACACTTGTCAAAGGCAATTTGGGTGGAGCTAACTCATTCACTTCTGATAGAGGCAAACTATTGACACTGTATGTCTTAGATTCCAAACATACTGCATGTTCAGTGTTTTCCTTTCTTTCTGGAAGTAGTCCTAGTCTTTCTAGGATTTTCCTTGCTTTGGCTTGACATTTTTTTTTTTTGATGCTTGGTTTTGTTTTGTTTTTAATTAGATATTACAACATAAGTACAATGTTTCCCCTTTCTCTTTCTTCCTTCTAAACCCCAGTACATTACCCTCCCTGCTCTTCTTCAAATTCATAGCCTCTTCTATCACTGTTATTGTATGCATATAGCTTTGTGTGTATGCATACATATTCCTAAATATAGCCTGTTCAGTCCATATAATGTTGTTTTTATTTATGTTTTCAGAGCTGGCAGTTTGGTACTGAACAACCAGTTGGTATGTTCTTCCCTGTGGATGCCCATCACTCTCATTCCCAGCTTTTCACTCTTGCTTGTAGTTCTTTAATTAGGATTGTGGCCTTGTAAGCTTTCCTCTGTCCAGTTTGGCATGCCTTTTTCCAGCTCACATTTGGGCAGTTATATTGGTGACACTTTTGAGTGTAGCTTTAGATGTTATAGGGAGACACAATGTCACAATAAACCAAATCTCCTGGCTCTTAAAACCTTTCTGCCCCCTCTTCCCTACTATTTGCCAAGGCTTACTTGCAGGAGTTTTTTGTAGACATATCCAATAAATACTTTTAAAAACTAATTTCATGTTTCTGGTCTGTCAGTATTTTTCCTTTCAATGAAAATATATTTTTCTCATATAATATATCCTGATTATGGTTTGCCCACCTTCTGCCACCACCCCAAGTTTTTCATACCTCCCATGCAATCTACTCTTCCTCCATGTGACAACACAGAAGGAGAACACAGCAGGTAAAGTTTGGGGCCCACACCAAACAGTTCACTTGCTAGCACCTCTGTTCTCAATGACTTATGGCAATATCATAATGCAAAGATACCACATTTATGTCACCTTCTTGGATAAGGATTTCCAAACCATCTTTCAGAGCACCAACAAGTAAGATGGCTCACTCTTAAAGAGAATTATTGTAAGTTTCAGGGTAGCCTGGGCTCTAAAGTAAAGACCAGTACAACATGAGCTATAGAGCCTTCTCTTATAAACAAACAAGTAAAATTGGCATGCCAGATCATAGCTTATATTTGTTTTAAAGCTGCTTTATTATCTGGATGGAGTAACACAGGCCTGTAACTCCTACACTTTTACATGTTTCAACACAGACAAGCAATTACATACATCTGCACCAATCACAAAACAAAATCTAAAAAAAAATCATTCTCATTGGAAGTTCATTTTAACTTACTGATTTTTAATTAATTAATTGATTGATTCTTGTGTATAATAATTTTGTTCCCTTTTAGGCTTAGATGGCAAATGTGAATAATAACGTCCTACCCAATTTGCTCTACAAGCTGATTAATCCCTAGATACTAAATGACTAAGTTCATTATCATTTTCTTAACTAAAGAGGTATAACTTATAATCCATCATTTTTGAAAAGCTGATAGAGTTTTCCCCTATCTCATGTATTCCTCTTGGAGAATTTTAACCTCTTTTGATACCAAGAGTATATTTTGATTAATAATCCATACAAAATAAAATGTCCTTTTCTTATCTAAACCAAGGCTTCCTGAACTATAGAGGTAATTACTCTATGATCTCATGCTATCTATCATTCATAAAAGGTTATTTGAAGCATGTTTGAACTGTTTTCTTAAGAACTACAAGGTACACAACATTCTTCTTCTGAAAGTATTAAATCCCATTATCATTTATTAAGACATTTCTAGGCAAAGCTACTTTAATATGAACCTTATACTATATACAAATGCTGGTATGATACAATAACTATTCAGTACAAGTTTGAAAATGTATTCACTTTACAACATCATTTTCTAGGTTAGTATCAGAAGTTAAAAGTACAGACTTCATTCTGTTTTCTAAAGCAATGAAAACTACTCTCTCCTCAGAGTTCTATGTGAATAAATAAGCTAGTAGTAAAACTGTTCCAAGCAGGTTCACTTTTTGCAGAAGTAACATTTTCCATCTGCTAAAGTTCAACTGACTTTGACTTCCCTGAACTGGCTGTTGGGAAATTGCCCTTGGAGCTTTGTTGGAACTGCTGCCGTCTTGGTAATGAAATGTTGTGTTGTGAAAGTCATGCTCAGCGTGTTGATTCTATTCCTAAGTGACATTGTTGGAGCATAACACATATTTAGTTACCTACCTGACAAGTTGTCTATTTAACACAGAAAAAAATGATCTGACTATGATTGATGGCCCAACTGCCCCTTCTCACTGATGGGGAAAAGGAACTGAGTCAAAACAGATCTAGCTCCACAAGGGCAAGTCTGTCTGCAATGGAATCCCTCATTTCTCTTCATTTAGGGAAGGCTTTCCTTTGATCGTATATTCCCACAGTCTCCAATCTACCAACCACTGTGATTATTGCTTTCTTCTTTTCACTTTGAAATTACTTTAGAAGCATTATTCTGCCCTGGTCTGCATTAGAGAAAAAATTTTCATACATTTCACTACATGCTTTCTGGGTCAAGGACAACAATATTGAAAATTAGAGTCCTAGCTAAGGACTACTAACTGAATCATTTACTTCTGGATACAAGTTTCCTTTGATCTCTTCACTTGAACTCTTTTGTTTGCTTGCTTGCTTTTTACTTTTGTATCAATAAAGGAAAAGTTCTTTGCTTATAAGTACATAATCATAATTATTGTGATGTACAGTAAAGTTGTAATTACTAGGGATAAAAGTTGTCCCAGCCAGGTGGTAGTGACACACACCTTTAATCCCAGCACTCAGCAGGCAGAGGCAGGCAGATCTCTGTGAGTTCAAGGCTAGCCTGGTCCTCAGAGCGAGATCCAGGAAAGGTGCAAAGCTACACAGAGAAACCCTGTCTCGAAAAACAAACAAACAAACAAACAAGTTGTCCCCATATTACTTTCAAGCTCCAAACACTAATGTTGTAATTGTATTGTGGCTATTCAAAAATGTTTTACAAATGTTTAGTTGCACAAATGAGTAAATATTTAAGTGACAATTTGAAAGTGAAAAGGTTCAAGAGATGGAAAAATGGCTTAGAAACACCATTGTAGGCACATTGGACGATGTCAGAAAAGAATCAGGAATAGAGAATATGGGGTGTGTAGTACTAAGCATGAAATTGTCCAAATGGCTTGGAAATCAGCCCTCTGTTGGATATGTGGTTGGTGAAGATCTTTTCCCATTCTGTAGGCTACATTTTGTCCTATTAATGGTGTCCTTTGCCTTAGGAAAAATTTCAACTTCATGAGCTCCTGTTTATTAATTGTCAATCTTAGTGCCTGTGGTATTGGTGTTCTGTTGAGAAAGTTGTCTTCCATATCAATGTGCTCATGTTCGAGATTATTTCCCATTTTCTCTTCTATCAGTTTCAGTGTGTCTTGAACTATGTTGAGGTCTTTGGTCCACATGGACTTCAGATTTGTGCAGGGTTATAGATATTAATCTATTTATATTCTTCTACGTGCTGACATCCAGTTAAACAGGCACCATGTATTGAAGATGTTCTCTTTTTCTCATTGTATAATTATGGCTTCTTTTATCAGAAATCAGGTATGCATAGATATATGGATTTATGTCTGGGTCTTTGATTCAATCCATTGACCCACCTGTCTGTTTTTCTGCCAATTCTATGCAGTTTTTATTACTAGAACTCAAGAAACTCAATATCAACTAACCAAATAACCAAATTAAAAGATGGGATACTGATCTAATCAGGGAACTCTCAATAAAAGAATCTCAAATATCCAACAAGCGCTTAAGAGATGTTCAACATTCTTAGCCATCAGAGAAATGCAAATAAATCAAAACAACTCTAATATTCCATCTTACACCTGTCAGAATGTTTAAGATCAAAAACACAAGTGAGAGCTCATGCTGACTAGGATGTGGAGCCAGGGGAGTACTCCTCTACATCTGGTGGGGTGCAGATTTGTACAGCTACTTTGGAAATCAATATGAAAGTTTCTCAGAAAATTGATGATCTTTCTACCTCAAGAGCCAGCTACACCACTGTTGGGCATATACTCAACTGTGTTCGTAACAGGTTTATTTGTGATATCTAGAACCTGGAAACAGCCCAGATGTCCCATAACTGAGGAATGGATAAAGACATCGGAAATTTGAATGCAAATAGATGGAACTAGAAAGAATCGTTGAGTGTGATAACCCAGACTGAAAAAGACAAACGTGGTACGTACTTACTCATAAGTGGATATTAGCTGTTAAACAAAGGATACCTGTGCTACAATCTACAGACCCAGAGAGGCTATGTAACAAAAAGGGTTCATCAGGGGAAACCCTGATATCCCTGGGAAGATGAAATAGAGAAGAGTTTTCTTAAGTGGACTGAGCTTGGTAGGGATGGGAACACAGCAATGAGGTCGAGGAAGGTATAGAGGGGGAGAGTACTGAAAAATACTACTGGAAATAGGGGGCATATGAGTCAAGTAAAAACCTAGCACAAGGGAACCTCCCAGGTATATCCAATGATGACACAGATAAGACTACTAGCAATAACAGATGCATAGCCTGGAACTGCCCATCTCATGAGACCAGATTGGTGCCTGGCCCAATTGTCAAGAGGCTTTATCCAGCAACTGATGGAAACAGATGTCAACCCAGAGTTGAACTTTAGACAGAGTTCAGGGAATCTTGCAGAAGAAGGGGAAAAAGGATTGTAGGAGCCATTGGGGTCATGGATACCACAAGAAAGCTCACAGAATCAACTAACCTGGGCTCATAGGGGTTCACAGAGACTGAAGGATCAACCAGAGAGCCTGCATGGTTCTGACTGGGCACTTTCCATATGTTATAGTTGTGTAGCTTGGTCCTCTTGTGGAATTCCTAACAGTGGGAACAGGAGCTGTTGCCACACTCCCCATACGGGCTCACCTTGCCCATCCTTGATACATGGGGAGGTGCTTAGTCCTTGATATGCAACTTGATATGCCGTGTTCTTTTGATGCTCATTGGAGACCTGTCCTTTCCCAAACAGAAATGGAGAAGGAGAGGTTTGGAGGGTGTGAACAGAATGGGGTAGGGGGAAAAAGGAGAGAGGAGGAAGTGTAGCTGGGATGTTAAATAAATAAAAATAAATAAACTTGTAAAAAAAGATAGTAAAATAAATTTTGAAAAAAAGGAAGAAATTGTATAAATAGGGTTTAGGTAGGCAGATATGGTAAATGTAATGAATGAAGAGTGACAAAAACTAAGATGCATGAAAAAGTAATATATCATGTGACTACTTTCTACAGTAAAAATTAAAAAAAAATTAAAATGTATATAATAGTAATGCCATTAATACACAGAGCTTTGAACAGAAGTAAAATTCATGGTTTTACATTGTTGCTTTTAGAAGTCATAAACATGTCAGTATCAGATTTGGAATGCCTCCATATAAGGGTTACACAGTGAGGTTCCAGAGGCCCCTAAAGAAGCCTGGACTTTGACATTGCACTTGATTTCCCACCAAATCTTAATAATAAGGAACTGCGGCTGAGAAACTACGCACCTTGGTTACAAGACAGAAAAATCCAGTTGGAATTTTACTGGAAAAATTTCCCTACTGACTAGTGTTCACAGTCCATGAAAGTACTACACAATGGTTAGGGAGAAAACCCATAAACTTTATTATCCTGGTGTAGACCCCACAAACTACAATACTGATGTTCCAGGAACACATGCCCACCAATGGAATAGTGACACAGTTACATTATTGGCAACCAACCACTTTAGTTATGATTGGAGGCCTCCTCCGCTGAAGGAAAGATTTACCTGTTCCTACAAAAGCCTGTGGCCAGATAGGTCACTAGCCTAAGAGGAAACATATGACAGTTGTTTCTTTAATGGAAAGATTGTCAAACTTGCTTTCTGAATATTATTTTTATACTCATACACAAGAGGCATGCTCAGCCTGGAACAGAGAAGTTACTTTGTACAGAGAATGTTGGTTAATTTAGAAAATCATATTTGCCAAAGCAGAGAGAATAATATCAGTTTTATGTTCAGCCCATTGTAAGGCATCTAGAATTATGGAAAACATAAAATGTAGTGACTTCTATTAGCCCAAATAGAAAACTGAAGGAAAGTGCACACTAGAATATGGAAAGAGCCACAGCTCAGGTCATCCTACTAGAGCAGAATTCTTTTAGCTACTGGCTGTTAGCAAGATGTTAAACACAATTTGACAAGTTTGTGTTGAGCATAAGAGACACCTGATTTTTGTAGACTTTGAATGGAGAACCATTACTCCAATTTTTAAATTTTTTAATTTAATTTAATTTTTTCTGGATTCATATTAGAGAAGATCCCTTCACAGCTCTGCAGGAAGAGAATCATCACACAAATAATAAAATATATCTCTGTAAAAAGACATGCATTCCCACAGGAGATGTTAAACACATTATTTCAGTTGGGGGAAAAACATTATTCCCACTAAAATCAATCCAGCCTTTTCTATCATCTAACACAGGAAAAATAATACAAATTAGGATCACAAATAAACATATTGAAATTGTGACAACTTGGAAAGGATATTATTTTAATAAAACCTACATTATTAAATAACTATTTCTAAAATGTATTTAACAAATTATTTTTGAAAAAAATTAAGCTTATAACTAGAACAAAAACAGATTAAATAGTAGTACAGATTGCCCATCTATTTTCTGCTTGGACACATGGAGAATAATCCCTAGCATTTCCATCTCACATCACACAGATGCATCAGTTGTGCTTAATGCACCTGTATCAGTAAATTATCAGCCGAATCCCACAATTTATACTATTGTTCATATTAGGTGCACATTGTAAAAGTCTACATAAATGTGTTACTGTATATATTCAACATTATACTATTATACAGAATAATTTTCTTGCCCTACAAACCCCAGAAACAACATTGGAGATCCTTCAGTAAGATACAGGTTCACTAAAAGAACCCTTATTTTATGTAGAAGACAGTAGACTATACTGATTTTTCCACACTTTCTCATTATGCAGAGCCCAAGTGAAATAACAGTGGATGGTATAGGAAATATTTGTAATATGTAATATCCTTCAAAGAGGCATAGTTTTGCACAATTGGAAATGCACAAATCAAAGTGTAATTATATAAAGACATCATGATCACCTGTGTAATGAAAGCTTCAAAGATTCCATTTAGAAATAGTTACAAAAAGTTACAAAAAAAGTTACAAAAAAGTGAATATATTTAATCAGCAAGATAAAAGATCTTTACTGTTAAAATGATAAAACATTGATGAAAGAAACTAAAGAAAATGAAGACATGAAGATGCAAAGATACCCCATATTTTTAAATCACGAACTTCATTACTGCTAAAATATAAAAAATATACAAGATGATATATAGATTCCTTATAGCATTTATAAAATTTCCTGATAAATAGATGTGTGTGTGTGTGTGTGTGTGTGTGTGTGTGTGTGTGTGTGTGTGTGTGTGTGTGTTAAATAAATTTTTGGAAATAATGACTTCAATAAAACATAAAGTTAGGTTGATCATAATGATATTTAGTAATAAACAAAAAATAGTGCCTATCACCACAAAAGTTATTGAGTAGTAAAATTTTTTTTTTTTTTTTTTTTCAGACAGGGTTTAACTTTACGCCTTCTAGCTAACTGTAGCCAGCTGCTCGAACTCACAGAGATCGTGCTCTGCTCCATGTATTAGCTGCCCCAACGCCCTAGTATAAATTAACAAAGAAAATTAAATATACCACAAAATGTAGAGTAGCCATTTAATTTGTATCTCTTCTCTATCACTCCAACAAATTTCATAAAATGATCTTCTATCCTCTTGTCTGAAAATTTCACTGGCCCTGGGATCCACATGTTGTCTTTTAGATGCATCAGTTAGAATCTTTATAATAGTCTCCATGTGGTAAAAATTAATTTGCTTTTATGAGGAGTGAAATCTGTACATGTTTGTAGGTATAACAGTACATTTTTAGAGTACAGTTCAAAATCATATTGGTTCAAGAACAATGTCAGAGATAGGTTTTCCTTGGGGACTATCACCCCACTAGTCATGAGTAATTGGTTAGGTTTACAGTATCAGATACCAAATCCCTCCTTTTAAGGAGGTCATGAATCTAAGGAGATAGTTCTTGGTTGCCCTCAAGATACAAGTTACACTATTGAACACTGGAAATGTGTGGGTGGGCTGGTCATTGTCAGGGTTCACAGGCTTTCTCCATTGCTGCATGTATAACACTTTCAGATATGTGAGAGGATGTGCTCATGGAAAAGGCTTAAAGACTAGTTACATCTCCATTCTCCCAAGTCTTATATCTAAAATATGTGCTGTCTTCAGTAAAAGGTCTTACCTTCAAGTTCTGGAAGCAGCAGGGACAATAACAATAGCCTGTATTGTTTAGGGAGATTTGGGTCCAAACTGAAAAACAACTAAAGGTACTAAGTATTTATTAGACTATAATTCTTTATATTCTTTTATTGAAAATAGATTTTCCCATTTATGTATTCTGATTATGGTGCCCTCTTTCCCTACTACTCCCAGTTACTCCTTACCTTCCCTTACATCTGAATCCCCACATTTTCTGTCCCTAATTGGAAAACAAACAGGCATCTAAGAAATAATAATAAAAAAATGAAATAAATAATAAAAATAAACAAATCAAAATATGATAAAACAATGAACAATGAAAAGAACCAAAGCAAAAGCCCAAGAAACACATGTAGATGCAGAGACACAAGTCACACACTGAGCAGTTCCATAAAATCTCAAACCAGGAGCCATAATATATACACAAAGGACCTGTAAAGTAGAGAAAAGAATGCCAGGCTTAACACTGTGAGACAAGAAAATCTCCAAAGATGCCATTAAGTTTATTTTGAGTTGGCCATCTACTAGTAGGGAGTGAGGCACACCCTGAAAGGTCGTTTGTTACTCCAGAAAGATTCTCCATGAGAGAACTAACTTTCTCACTTGCCAGCGGAGATCAATTGGAAATATTTTCTGTATTGGGGCTTGGCACATGTGTCCACTTCTAGTTTTTTGGCTCTAGAACCCTGTCTGGTACAGACCAATGCTGGCCTACTGCATTCTGCCATAGTCTCTGAGTTCATATGTGTGCCAAACCTGTTGTTTCTAGAAGGCATTTATTACTTGGCATTCTCCACACACTCTGGCTCTAACACTGTTTCTGCCTTCTCTTCCTCAGAGTTTCCTGAGTCCTGAGACGAGGGATTAGAAGGAGACTACTGTTTTAGGGTTGAATGTCTCAAGGTCTCTCACTCTCTGCTCATTATTTGACTGTGGGTTTCTCTATTTGTTACCAACTGCGGTGGGTACAAATTTTCTGATGGTGTTGCAATGTATAGGCAGCTAAATGATGCCTTTTTTAGAATTAGTATGTATTCTATATGATCATTAATATCATAACAAATGTTTAAAATGTATATTAATCTTATAAATTTTGATATAAAATTCATACCTAAAGAAAAGTTTAAAGAAATGAAATAGAACCAAAAAATTGAGACAAGTGACAATAGAATATTCCCTTAATTTTTTTGGTTTTCTTCTGTCCCATATCAGAAGATGGCTCTTCTGACAGAATACTGAGATTTTGCATTTTCCTTTTAACAACATGCTTGGGTTTAGGGACAGGGAGAGTCATTCTCCAACTCCAAAGCCAGCTTTAATTTTTAATTGAACTGGGACTAAAAAAAGACCATTTGTGTTAAGTGTCCATATAGAAGAGCAGAAACAAACATTTAGGAAAACATAAAATTTTATATGTGATAGACCAATAGGCCAATTTACTCTTTTTCTTGGGACATTTATTCTTGGTGATTTTGTCCTTTTTCTTCAGATATCTCATTTGTCCAGTTTTCTTCAGATCCTTAGTCTACATTTTCCTGAGAGAAAAAAATAAAATCCCTTCCCCAAGCCTAACATTGGGAAAGTTCCCTTTTTACAAGTTATATCTGATTAAATTAAAAGCATTGTTAGTGGTATAAGTTGGTTTAAATTGGATGGTCATGCTGTTTGATGAACTATCACCTCTTCTAATTAAGTGGTCTCTCTTGTTCAAATGGAACCTTTATTAATTTTGATGTTATCTACAGCTTATCTTCTCCTGTAAAAAGAAAAGCAAAACCTTGTGCCCAATGTAACAGAGATCCTGGTTTCCACTCTAAGGTCAGTACATCCTTAAAGTATATAGGCTGAAGTTTTTCCTATTATCCGATGTCTCATCACAGCTGTTGTTCCTTTCTCATTGGCATTGAGAAAATTCAAAGTTAATAGAGCATTATGTAATCTATTTCTGGGGTTTTTTGTTACCCCTTTCTGTTTATTTAGCATATGCTTTAGAGTTCTGTTTGATCTCTCTATAACTGATTGACCTGTAGGATTATGTGTATACCTGTAATGTGGTTTATATTATAATAAGCAAAAAAAAAACTGTTTCATTTTAACAGAGACAAATGCTGGAGCATTGTCAGTTTTAATTTGTGCAGGTATACCTATGATGGCCATAACTTCTAGCAAAGGCGTGATTATAGAATCAGCTCTTCAGAACTCAAAGTAGTTGTCCATTGAAATCCTGAATAAGCATCAATAGTGTGGTGAACAGATTTCAATTTTCCAAATTCTGCAAAGTGAAACACATCCATCCACCAGATTTCATTCCTCTGAGAAGCCTTTGGGTTACATCCTGCTGGTAGTAGAGTCTGATTGTAAAGAGGACAAGTAGGACATTTCCTTACAATTTCCTTGACTTGTTGTCAGGTTATGGAAAAATTCTTTTTAAAACCTTTACTATTGACATGATTTTTTTCTGAAATTCTGAGGCCTCCAGCACATTTCCTATCAATGGTTTATCTATCTCATCATTACCTTGTGCTAGAGGCCTGGAAGACCTGTATGGGATCAGATGTGAGTTATATATAAAGGATGATTCCTATTGCTGATTATATCTTGTAACTGAATAAATAGTGAAGGGACAAATTCTGCAGTCTCAATATGTAATACCATGGAAGGTCATGGGGGCAGGGCATGGAGATTGCAGGGTCTGCCCCGGGTCTTTGCTGAGACAGAAAGACACTGCCAGCCACCATGATGAGAAGCAGATGTTAAAATCCCGGAGCAAATATCCTGCCCTGGACCTCCCATCTGGACAAGAGGCCCATCCCCCCAGACCCCAGCCACTTCCTGAGACTTAGAGACCAGCCCCCAGCTACCATCCTGCCCCGGACCTCCCATTTGGACAAGAGATGAGTGCCTGAGCTCAGCCTAGATCCCATCCCTGGGCACCAGGCATTCTGGCGAAGACCTGCCCAACTTGGCTCCAGGTTCTATCCAGTGGGCAGGATCCTCTGCACCCCCACCGGGAAGGCTCCCCTTCTCTAATTGTTGTTCTTAGTGCCTGTGCTTGCTGTGTTCAGCTCAGAAAACCTTTCCCTGCACTCATGAATTCAAGATCATTCTCCACTTTTTTTTTTTCCTGTCAGACATAGTGTATGTATTTGTTCCTTTTAGAGTTGAGTTTTATGCAGGGTGTTAAGTATGGAACTGTACAATCATACACCCAATTTGACCAGCACTTTTTATTGTTTTATTGTTTTTTTTTTTCAATTGTGTATTTTGGCCTCGTGGTCAAAAAGCAGGTATTCATAGGTGTTTGAATTCAATTTGATAACTTTGATCAATCTGCCTACTTTGGTGACAGGTTAGATTTTAGATTGAGGATGGTGATACTTTCATCAGTTCCTTTATCATTCAGAAGTGCTTTAGTTATCCTATGGTTTTTTTTTTATGTTTTCCTATGAAGCTGAAAAATTTCCTTTCAAGTTCTGTGAAAAATTGCGATGGAATTTTGATGGAGATTGCATTGAATCTGTACATTGCTTTTGGTACGATGGTATATTTTTAGTATATTATTCCTTCTAATTCATGAGCATGGATCTTTCAAACTTCTCGATCTTCTTTAATTTCTTTCCTTACTGTACTAAAGTATTTATTCACACAAGTCTTTTACTTGCTTGGTTTGATTTACTCCAAAATATTTTATATTTTGTGGTCATTATGGAAGGTGATAATTCCCAGATTTTTTTTGCAGTGTATTTGTCATTTGTGTATAGGAAGGCTATTGATTTTTATGTGTTAATTTTACATCCTTTTACTTTGTTAAAGTGTTTACCATATATGGGAGTTTTCTGGTAGAATTTTGGGGTTATTATGTATACAATCTTATCATCTGTATCATCTGCATACAAGAATGCTATGACTTTTCCCTTTCCAATTTGTCTCTCCTTTTCTCTGTCAGTTGTCTTATTCTTCTAGTTAAGACATCTAGTATTAATTTGAATAAATATGGAGAGAGTGTACAACCTTGGCTTGTTTCAGATTTTGGAGGAATGACTTTGAGTTTTTTCTTTATTTAGGTTGATCTTGGCTATAGGCTTGCTGTAAACTTTCTCTCAGTTTGTTTGTATGATAGTCTACATTTATTGATTTACTTACATTGAACTATCCATGCATCTCTGAGTTGAATCTTGTTTGATCATAGGGAACTGTATTAGGAGAGGCCTATAGGGTTGAAGAAATTGACTCAAACCAGTTGCTGAGGCATGCACATAATGTATTCCCTTATGTCCCAACTTGGAGTCTGCCTAAGTACCTAGCAACGGGTACTGTCAGAGTTTCTGAACATGCCCAGCCAATAAAGGACAACCACACAATGTCACTAGATTGGATGCTGGGAGGAGGTTATATAAGGCCTTCCCCATTATTGAATAAATAAATCTGCTATTTGCCTTCAACTGACTCTCTATGTCAATGTCATTAACACCATGCCTTCTCACCTCTTCCCCTGAGGGAGCCATTAGGATCCAGAAACAAGGGATGATCTTCTTTATGTGTTCTTGGGTTTTGTTTGCAAGTATTTTATTGAAGATTTCTGTATTTATGTTCATAAGAGAAATCGGTCTGTAATTCTTTTAACTGTTGAGTCTTTATGTAGTTTAAGTATCAGTTAACTGTGGCCATATAAAATGAATTGGGCAATGTTGTTTGTTGTTTTTGTTTGTTTGTTTGTTTGTTTCTATTTTGTGGAACAATTTGAGGAGTATTGGCATTATCTCTTCTTTGGAAGTTGAATAGAATTTTTTACTAAGACAACTGGCCCTGCACATTTTTGAGGGGTTGGGAGACTTATAGTGCCTGCTTCTATTTAACTTCCAGTTATAGGTCTGTTTGAATTGCTTGTCTTATCTAGATTTAACTTTAATAAGTGGTAAATATCATGAAAATTATCCATTTCTTTTAGATTTTCTAATTTGGTGGAATATTGGGATTTAAAGTATTTCCTTGTGATTCACAGAATTTCCTAGTTATCTTGGTATATCTAAATTTGTTAATTTGAATATTCTCTCTGTATCTTTTAGTTAATTTGGGTAAGCTTTTTCAATGTTACTGATTTTCACAAAGAGCCAATGCTATGTTCCATTGATTATTTGTATTTTGCTTGTTTATTTTTTTCATTTTACAGATATCATTGTTGAGTTTGATTATTTCTGATTGTGTACTCTTTTAGGGTGTGATTTCTTCTATTTTATTATAGAGCTTTCAGATGTTCCACTAAATTACTAGTATGCTATCTCTAGAATTTGGTTATGTGGGCACTTGTGCTATGAACTTGCCTCTTAGAATCACCTTTATTATGGGTATGTTCTGTATTCATTTTCATTCAATTCAATTTTTATGTTGGAGTCTAGGCATTTGGTTTTGGAAAGACTTTAATTCTAGGGGCAGATGTCTGGTCTTTGTTAGTAGTTGTTTTCTTTTTGTCTGTTTTCCTTTCTCATTCTTAGGATAATATGATGGCTATATGTTGGCTACTAGGAAATTCTTCTGGGATCTGCATAGATGTCTCCCTGGGAGTTCCAGTTAAAATGTTTTTCTAGGTATTGGGATCTTAGGAGACTGCTAGGAGGGAAGGGGAACTAAGGGGTTCTCAGGAGTGAAAAAATAAGAGTGTTCTACCATGTTCTGTTCAGTACCTTGGGAATGGGGGCAGAGAGGGAGTGGCTAAAGTCAGTATTCTGTAGTCTACCACAGATCTGGGGGTGAGTTTGGGGCATTAGGTTTGGAACAGAGGCAGGAGACTGAAAGTTCTGACAATTGCCTCTCTGGTTCCCTGACTGCTACAGCTGGAGGGTTGCCGGGGAATGCCGATTGGACTGTTGGCTGAGACAAAGGGATGGGTGATTAGAGAGACTGTAGGAGAAAAATGGGGTCATCTGCTGAGAGTGAGGGCAGAGAGGAAGCTAGTCTATGCTTTTGAGGGAAACATTATCAGCCTATGTAGCATAAATCCAGTTAAACTGTGTATGTGTTTTAAATTATTAAAATGTCTTTTTCAACCCCCCTTAGAGTTAATTATTTCTCATTACCCCCATCTCGATCATCCTCTTTCGCCTATCCCCAGTTTAAGTCTCCTTCCATCTTTTCATTTCTTTCTTCAAAGCATCCATGTACTCCTATACCCTGTCTCAACTTCCTCCCATCTTCCTTTTTCCTACTTTGGTGGCTTCTGTCTAGCTTCAGGTTATATACACAAATCTAAATAGTTAGAACTATTGAGGAGAAAGCAGAAAACTGTAAGGAGGTCTGCTCCTAAATAGTGTCTTCTAGATATTATTGAGACGCTACACCCACAAGATCTCAACAACACGGTTGGCAAATGAAATCTATGTATTGTCAACATCCACTGCCTCTCCAATGTATTGGTGGAAATTCCCACATCCAAGTAAAGAGCTACAGGTAGTCAATGTTTGCTGATAGAGGGGGAATCAGTCTCCTCTTTGGAGGGACAAATTCCCTTATCAATTATTCAGGCATAATCAGTCAGCTTTATTCACATATACATACAAGCAAAACTAAATGGGTTTTTGTAAAATGTATATGTATTCATATATATATGAATGTATATATATATATATATATATGTGTGTGTGTATTTATATGTATGTATATGTAACAAAACTTACTATAAAAATAGAATGTCATGAATTAGAAAGGAAATAGTGGGGACATAGTGGAAATTTGAGAGGAGGAAAGGAGGGTAAAAATTGTGTAAATATACAGCACGCGTGAAATTCTTAAAAAAGAAAAATTTAAATAAAAAGTCATCAAGTGTTAATATAAGGATTACTGCATAAGAATAAAAAATAATATATAAATGTATCAATATATGTATTATTAATTATGTGGAGAATAATTTCTTAATTTCGTTCTATGTTATCACATAAACAAAATTGTCAGATGTATTTCATGAAACAACCCATTGGAATTATGATAATAGTCACTAACAATGTCAATGTAAATGTGTTAAGAATCCCAGCAGGCCTTGAAGACATTGTATTTTAAACTCAGGTTAGCCCAGTAGGGCATTTACGAACCTAGAAAGAGTTTTGAGCAATTATGTTTGTCAAGTACATAAATGTCAACAGTAATTTGGAACAAGAATGGATTGTGAAAATGTTTCCAGTTCAATATTTTTCTCTGAAAGCAAATAACCAGTATGAGGTTTTTGCAACAGAAAGTTAACAGAAAATATATTGATGTGTAAAACAAATATCATACTTAATGGAATTTTAGAATAATGGAATGTCATTGATTACTGAAAAATCTCCATAAGGTTTTAATGAATTTTGTATGTCCCCAGAATATCATACATTTGATAGAACTTTCTTCTATGTCCTTAATATTGGCATTAAGTGATGTGAGTTCATGTTGAGTGATTTGTTATTCTCACAAGCTCTTTATTTTTGAAGCTTAGAACCTTCATTAGGTATCATTGTCTTGATTTTCAGATATGAAAAGCTCAAGGTGAGTATCACATGCAACTATACTGTCAGGTTTCTTATAGAAGTAATTTTTTTATAGTTTAAAACCAATGATACTACTTAATGAACACGTGCTTCTTATTCAGTTAATAAATACTCGATCAGATGAGCTGTTTGACAATAGTTGCTTAAGTAGTGGAAATATTTAAAAAGCCCCCTCAAGCAAACATGGCATGGAAAATCTGAGAATCATGCTTTTATGCAACAAATGGATAGTACAAGTAACTGAATTTATAAATAAAATAGTTTCACCCATTGCAATATATTCTATTATTCATCTATCATTTATGGATCTATCAGTCAATTGTTCCATTGATATATCGGTCTGTCATCTATCACAATACACTATGAATAATGAAGGCAACTATGTTTATAAATAAAGCAGATGAACCTCTTAAAATTCATTGTATCACCAGATATCTTTCTACTAAATCCCAGTATACTCTATTAGAATTGTTGCAAAGTTAATATAACTTATTTATCATCTCATAAACTTTAGAATCCCCTCTTTCCATGGTCATGAAGTAAGAACTACACATAAGACCTACTTTCACATACAGCATAATATAATTGCAGAACAATTGACATTTATGGGCTTCCAATAATCATAAATCCTTTGCTTTAAGACACTTGAATGGAATAATTCTATTTTGGAGAGCCACTCATGACTATAAAGGAGCTGATCATGGCAGGCTAGACTGCATTTCAAACAAAGTGAACCAAAACCATTTATGGGTTTGCTTGGGTGAATAGAAAGTGACTTTTATCTTAACTGAAGGTTTTTTGTTTGTTTGTTTGTTTGTTTGTTGTTGTTGTTTGATACAGGGTTTCTCTGTGTAGGTTTGCACCTTTCCTGAAACTCACTTGGTAGCCCAGGCTGGCCTTGAACTCACAGAGATCCGCCTGGCTCTGCCTCCCGAGTGCTGGGATTAAAGGCATGCACCACCACCGCCCGACCAACTGAAGATTTCTTGATGTGGAAAAGCAAGAAAGGAAATAGGAACTGAAGAATCGTAGGTGGTCAAACTGTTCTGCAGCAATAAGCCAAGGACTCAGGTGTTCATCTGCTCTCTGTTTCTTCATTGTGTTCCCGTTTGTCACACAGCACTCCTGCATCAGCTTCTGAGTGTTAAGATGGCTGGATGTGGCAAAATGTTTCTCAAGGCAGCTCTGCACCATCATGAACCCCCAAAGCCTTCTTCTCAAAACAGAATCTTTCAGATGAGTTACAACCTTTATACCTTGTAGAGTATAATATTTGGGGTCAAGCTAAATTCTGAGATGTTCCCCCTGAAACATCTCTTCTTTTGTTGTTGTTATCTTGCTACACTGTACTTTTCTTTTATTGGGACTAGCCACTTCATGTTCACACTTTCAAAAAATAGAGTTCTATTTGTGTTGGTTAATGAGACCTACATAAAAAATGCAGTGATTTTAATTCAAATGGTCCCCACATGCTCATATATTTGAACACTCAGTCCCCAGCTATTAGAACAATTTGAGAAGGATGACAAATTGTGGTCTTGTTGGAGAAAGTGAGTAATGAGATGAACTTTAAGATGTCAAAAGCTTCCAAACCTCACTAGTGACTCTCTGCCTCCTGCTTTCTTTTGGAGTTGTGAGCTGTCAGTTGTTCCTATTGCCTTTGTGCTTTTCTGTCATGAACACTTAACACTCTGTAACTGTAAACCCAACTAAACACTTCCTTTTACGGGTGTTCTTGGCAACAGTGCTGTATCACAGAAATATTGAAGTGACCAGTACTACAAGTGACACTCCTTTAAACAAAATTGACTTCCCCCTCTCAACAGCAACCAAATGCCTAAAATTCCTTGGATAGAGTTAGGACTCGGTTCCCACTTTCTTCCCTTCATGCTGGGATATTGTCTGACTTGAGTTTGTATAGGCCTTGGAAATTTTTTCCACAATCTCTGAGTTTATAGGTGCACCTGCCATATTGTATCCAGAAAAGTCTGTTTTCTGGATATTGTCCACCATTTCTGGCTCTTAGTTTACCTCTTCTGTATAAATCTCTGAGCCTTGATTGGTTTTATATACATATCCCAATTAAGGCTGAGCATTCTATATCTTCTTATTCTTTGCCTGTAGACTATGTATTAGTGAATGCTCTGTAGAAAAACAGAAATTATAGAATGAATACACACACACACACACACACACACACACACACATATATATATATATATATATATATATATATATATCAAGGGGAAATATTAGAGATATTTTTATTATCAGATTTATCTTCCTTCCATCATGACCCCACACTCTTCAAACTCCCCCCACCTACACCAATTCCACATATATTCCTCAGATTTCTGCTTGAATGATTAGAAAATTCATTGAACTTTTTAGTGGTGTTGTGCATTTCCTTATGGAATACATTTTTTACCCTTCTAGGAGCCTTCTTATTCTTGAATCTGGTTATAAGTCTAGAGACAACTATTGGTGGGCCCTAAGGAACATCACATTTATCTTGCCTGGCATCTACTTCAGGGAAAGTCATTGCTGTTTTAGCATATAATAAAGGATTAATTTTCTTGGGCAAAGGTTGAAAAGGCAATATCTTTAATATTTACAAGCTGTGGTCAAGCTAGTCCAACAATGATTATTTATTGATGGTAACTCCAAGATCTAGTAGTTTTTTCAGTCCACTACGGTGTATATCTTAGTGGTATTCAGTATATACTGGAATGCCAAGGTACCCCAAAAGGTAGGCTGTAATAATAATAAGGATGAATTTGCCAGCAAGAGCATGGGGAAGCAAGGCAAAAATAGCGCTTCCTTCTTTCATATCTACTATATAGACTGCCACCAGAAGGCATGGCCCAGATTTAAGGTGGAGCCTTCAACCTCAAAAGATCCTAGAGGTAAAACTGTAAAGTATGCTTCTGGTCTTGCCAACTGAAAACAAACTGCTTCTGGTGGTCCTTATTAACAGGCACCAAGAAAAAAAATTATTTACTAGATCAATAACTGGAGACCATATACCAGGAGATGTATTTGATATATTAACCTCAATTGGAGACATTACTTGATTATGTTTTTGATAATCCATTGCCATTCTCCACAGTGGATCTGTCTTCTGCACTCCCAAAGAATTAAAGGTAATGTGGTACACACTACTACTTCTGCATTATTGAAGTCCTATATTGTGGCACTAGTTTCTAAAGTTCTTCCTGTCTTTGAGTCATTAGGCCATTTTTTGACAAATGCTTAATCCAACAAATCAAACTTAGACACCTTTAAAAAAAACTGTGTGAGCTTCCATGTTAAATCTAGAACCTCCACTCAGGGGGCCCATATCAATAAACTCAGCTTGATTCAGATTTATCTTCCTTCCATCATGACCCCACACTCTTCAAACTCCACCACCTACACCAATTCCACATATATTCCCCAGATTTCTGCTTGAATGATTAGAAAATTCATTGAACTTTTTAGTGGTGTTGTGCATTTCCTTATGGGATACATTTTTTACCCTTCTAGGAGCCTTCTTATTCTTGAATCTGGTTATAAGTCTAGAGACAACTATTGGTGGGCCCTAAGGAACATCACTTTTATCTTGCCTGACATATCCTTCAGGGAAAGTCACTGCTGTTTTAGCAAATAATAAAGGATTAATTTTCTTGGGCAAAGGTTGAAAAGGCAATAATCTGGGTGTTGGGGTGAGGTACATCTTCTTCTAAGTGTGGTGATATTTCTTCCTCAGGTAAGATTAACCTTTGAGAATCAGGGAATCCAAAGTTCCACAACCTCAGGAGGGTCTTAGCATACATCTTCATCCTGAGTTACAAAATCCCATTTTTTAATAATGAATGTCATTTGCTAGGCTGCTACTAGAAGGTGGGGCTGAGATTTAATATTGATCTTGTTACTCCAAAATACCTGGAGTTGAAGTTGCCTCACTTCAAATGACTTAGTCCATTAAACTCCATTCCTCACAGAGATACGCAGCTGCTTAAGTTTTAGTTGATTCCAGATGTAATCAAGTTGACAACCAAGATATGACATCATAGACCAATTATGAGTTTATGTGTAAAGTGTTATCTACTGAAACAAAAACTCCTCTAATTAGGGTTGAACAATTCACCAATCTATGGACATAGTCTTATGTCATTAAGAGTCATTTTATTTGTACCTTCCTTTAGCAGGATAGTATTAGACCTTAGGTTTTCCCTAAGGTCCATGACATATTTAGCCTCAAGTTTTTCCCCACTATCAACGTAAGGTTTCTCATGGAGCAGTTCTTAAATTCAATAAAGAAATGTTGTTGGATACTCCGGAAATATTTTTGTCACTATTGCACTAGTAGATATATCTTGCCAGGCAGGCTATTATTGCAGCTTGAAGGTTTATACCAAAGTACAATTGATGATTGCTTTTCTCTTCTATGAACATGTTTCATATCTTCTACCACTATGATTGCTAGCCAATAAGAGAAAAGCTTCCACTTTAGTGCCAGTTAGATTTTTATTAAATTATTAGGGTATTTTCATCAAGTCCTGAAGAATAAGCAACAACATTGGCAATTGCCTATAATGTGTAGAGGTCTATGGGAACTCACAGGCCAATGACTCAAAACACTGTAACCCATTCTTGGTGCTGGGAGTTTTACTTAGTATTGTATGATGTCTAGTTGGACAAAGAACCACCTATTATAGGATAATTCCATTTTAGCTACTTTATAATTTGTATGTATTTAGGAAGCTTCCACAGTAGCAGGTGTCTATATGGCTGCTTCAAAAAGCTTTTTAGTGTTGTTTACTCCCCTTAGGACTTTTTAGTTACAATGTTTTGTTTTGTTTTACTTTCAATGTGACTTTATTAAAAAAAAAAAAACTAATTTAGACCAAGTATTACATTTTTTGCAACAATATGCTTCGTTTGGTAAACCTTGGATATGAATTTGTCACTTGCTTTGTTTTGAATTTTAATCAAACTTCCAACTTAGAGATTGGTCCATAGTTATCAGACTTATTCAACACACTGGGGTGGATTCTTTTATTTTTCCTTTCTTTTTTTTTCAGCCTTTAATTAATATTGCAATAGCACAATTTTCTGTGCTTTTACTATTTGATGGACTGGTCTCATTTTTAAAATTTTTTTTTTAAATGTCAGGGCATAGCATTATGGATCTTAATGATTGTAAAGCCCTTGGCAACAATTAAGTAGTGAAGGACAAACTCCAACAATTTAAGTTGAATTTCTCTTCTTTGTTGTTCTTGTTCATTTCTATTTTTATAAACTTCAACCCTTAACTGTGAGTACAGCTCAAATATGAATTCACAGATAAGAAATGGCTGCTACAGAAGCCTAAACTTTCTAAAAATTGAAGAAATAACTTTATGTCACCCTAAGAAGAGAATGATAGTTTATAATGTTGACAAATTATATTTTTAATGAAATTATTTAAAATATTGAATGCCAGCATCTTTGATTTATATGATACAATTAGGGAGATTAAATACAATGATACACATATTTTATAAAAACATCTTATTATTTATTGGTAGGATATAATATAAAGTAGATTTTATATTACAAATCTAAGGTTAAAGCTCAAAATATTTACATTCCAGTGTTCATACAAAAGTTTATGAAAAAACTGTTTCAATATGTGAATGTGCAGAATAGAAATAAAATGTTGATTCTACTTAGCCATTTCTTCCTTAGTAAGACAGTTAAGTTTCAAAAACTCATTTTCTCATCCATAAAATATGAATTAAATATATTTATTTAATCACTTTTAACAGAGAAGGATGTGTACACAAGTATAGTGTAACTAGTTGATATTCTAGATAATGTGTAATACATTTGTCCTTGCTTTCTAATAAAGAGGATATTCAAACACTGGTAAAGTCTCAAAATGAAATCCTCATACTTAACACATGAAGCTGAAGTCCAGCATATGAAAGAATGAGTGGAAATTACTAATTGAATGTACCTATATTTTAATTGCCTAGGTATTATTGAATATCAATTCTTCCTGTTTTCAATTCCCTATAAAGACAATTCATTTTCAGTAGCTAAAATTTGTAGCCAAAATGTATTTACATATATATATACATATATATATATATATATTAAAATAGATTAATATATATATCTGTTAATATTGAATTCAATTATATCATATTTTGAATTCAATATTAACAGATATATTAATGACAATAAGCAAATACTTTCAAAAGTTGAGTGTCTAAATATAAATGACACACAAAATAGAGTAAATATCCCTATTAATTTAAATGTACCAAATTCACAGTCTTAATTTACTTCGATAAGAAATATTACTTTTAAGTTTTTTTTAAAGAACACAGAGAAAGTTTTAAGTACTGTAACTTCAAAGTGTTCTATTTGAATGTTGTGCAGCATCCACTGAATTTAAATACTCAATGTAAGAATGAGCAATGGTAGTGAAATAAAATTCAAGTAGACTTGCAGATATTTTTTAATTCCTTGAACCGAAAGAAGTAACTTCTAAACTTTTTTTTTTTTTTTGGCTAAATATGAATTGTACTTGTGTATTAGAATTTATTCTTTCTTTGGTATACAATGTTTCTGAAAATATCATGCTTAAAATACAAAGACCCCTTTTCCTACTACTGAAATATATAAATAAATAATCATAGAAGGCTTAAAATAAATCTCATGGCTGTGTTTATCCAGGATATATATGCATGCACACCTGGGTCTATGAACCATGAAAAACTGCTTACATAAAGCTGCAGTCGTGAAATTGTCCTGATTGTAGAGAAGTTGGAATTGTGCTCTGGTACACTTGCACTAATTCAGTGGAAGAGCTGGAAAGGGGCATTTTATCCCAGCTTTATTCAAGATGTTGACGTCTTCCTAAAGAAAGGGAAGCAGAAACATTTTTAAACCCATTTAACCTTATCACAAAAGAGAAAGGTTGATTCTTTTTCATGTCTCCTATTCACATAAAGGAGAACTGTGGCAAGAATTATGCAAGTCTTCTTTGAATGATATATCAAGTTTCATACTGGCAGAAGAGGTAGACACATGGTCCATCAAAGGTTAAAGAGTAGGGTTGGATCCGCACAAACATAAGCTTCCGGTTCTGTCCTTCCATAATCGGTAATAAATCACAAAAGGCACCCTTCAGATCCTTGAAGTATCAGTGAAATCCACTTTCTCAAACATGGTGATTTTCTTGCCATGCCTCCCCTGTCACTCACAATTACTGTTAACAATTGCTATTTTAGAGGATGAAATGAATTTTAAAATACTTCCCTTTAATATGCATGCAAAAATGTGAATGAGCATAAGCATGAATTCAAAACCAGATGTTCTCTCATCACTTTTGCATTTCTGATCATGGAATTTCAAAAATACTCTTTGTTAATATATCTCTGTATCTGCATGCCCACATATGCACAGATATACACACAAATAGCAACTAGTTTTGAATTACATGTGAAAACAAGTGATATTTTTCTAACATAAAATATACTCTCTTTTGCCTAATCCTTAAAAGAACTTCGATTTCTTTTTAATTCTTGCTCATTAAAATCTATGATTTTTTTTTTACTGACAGCTTCCATTATTAGAGCATTTTACTTTGAACATTATCTAGACAGAAGGATGAAAAAAATAGATGTAGATATTCCAAATGTGGAGAGTGCTAAAACAGTCATTTGATAGTCTAAATGTAAGTCATACATAATGTATATTGAAATATAAAATTAAAGTAAAATATTGATCACAAGGTAGACACTAAAATATAGTTTAGTATCCCAGAAAATTATCAAGTTTGTCTATGCTTGGTTAGGGCATATATATATGTATACACTGTGCAATGAATCCTCATGTATTGCAATTATCAGTGTAATACTAAATGGCTCAGGGCCTTCCTTCCTTCCTCCTTCCCTCCCTTCCTCCCTCCCTTGCTTCATTCTCTCTCTCTCTCTCTCTCTCTCTCTCTCTCTCTCTCTCTCTCTCTCTCTCTCTCTCTCTCTCCTTTCTTTCTTCCTTTCTCTTTATTTTTTGGAAGCTCAGTTAATTTTGCTTCATAGAATTACTATGGAAAGGGGCTGAAAAACTTCAGACATATGTAACTAGGTTTTATATTAGCACATTTGAACATTATTTATGAAGTTATGAAGACAGTTGTGCTTTTCTAATACACCATGAAAATTCATGAAGTGCTGGCTTAGAAAATTTGAGAAATACACAGATCAAGATGACAATTTCTGCTCTATTTTGAAAAGTACATTTTAATGAATTTAAAAGCCACTCAGTTTGACAAGGTAAGTTATTTTGGTGCATAGTAGACATATAAGACTGACAATAGTGGTCTTTGTTACTCCGTTTAGAAATAAATGTTATTGCTTCAGACCTGGGATCACTGGTGTGTGCTTTCTCTATTAAATCAAAATATCAGTGTCAGAGTGGTGTTAAACAACTAAATTGATTATTTCACCTTCTGAGACAAACAGTAGTCAGTTCCCAAGTGTTTATAAACAAAATAAGAGAATACATTGATTTTTAAATGTCTAGTGTGACACAAATCTAAACATCCCAGTCACTATATGTCTATATTGACTTTTCTGTCCCTGTAAGCTGACATCTCCACTGTTTCCCGAACCCCCATTCTCGTTCACCTAATATCACACATCTCTGCCTAATGCTTGGAATCTTAAATGAATTCTTTTTTCTTTATTAAAAGAGTCTGACAACATTCAAATTTATAAAAGTAATTTATAATCTATATTATCACAATAATGTTTACACATTTTTCAATACAATGTTATCTCCTCATGACTCCTATACACATACCACCTTCTAAATAATACAAATATAATACACACTCAGCTATGTCTGGGAATGCATAGCTTTAACCCCAACACTAAGGAAGCAATTTGGTGGATCTCTGTGAGTTCAAGTCCAGCCTGGCCTATATAAGGAGTTCCAGGCCAGCCATCCAGAGCTATCTAATGAGACCCTGTTTCAAAATAAACATAAATTATAATAAAAAATTTAATACTGTTCAAATAATTTTATTTTAGTGTCCTTCCTTATCATCCCTCTCATATCCCAAGCTGTATATTTCTTCTTGTACATGGACTATTTGTTCACTACAAATGTAAAACTTTTGCCTGGCATGTGAACAGCCTTATGCACATATAGCATGCATGACATAGAAGCCTTGTTTTCTTTTCTTTCATGTAGTTACAATGAGAAGCAACAATACTTTTAGTTAAACATATTTTTTGTTTACATTAAAAGACACTTTCAACATTTTACATTATTTATTCAGACCTTACTTTTATCATACAATGCTTGAAGATTGTCAGCAACTATTCTTTCCTGTCATGTTTTGTGTGTTATGATAGGCTGTCACTCATTCTCACATACACCCATTCATTTATACTCACATATTTTAGTTTTTTATATACGTGCCCAGTAGATGATTCAAAGCTTCAGTATTATCAAATCTCTTAACAAAGTTATTTGCATAGATTACTTGCCCTGGTATAGCCTTGTCTGCCTTCCATAAATTATGTAATAGTGAATTGTCACATTCCTCTATGATGTTCAGATACAACTAGAGCACAGTGTGTGAGACACCAAAGGAGGCCTTTATACCACCACTGTGTTCTAGTGTTGTAATTCAGTGACACATACACAGCATCACATTAACTATTTTTTCGATCTCACTCTTTTATCTTATTCATTTTTCTCTCTTGCATTGTTTTTGCAAATTACATGATAAACAAATCATCTTAAAATATAATGCCTGATGTCTTTTCCTGTCTTGTTTGTTTTTTATCAATACTTTTTTTTATTAATAACTTTTGTGTGGGTAGTTTCTTTCTTCTCTCTTCATGTTCAGAAACCATTTTCAATTTTTTTCTTTATATATTTTTTTTTTTTTTTTTTTTTTTTTTTCAATTTTTCATTATATATGCACCCCTCATCCAGATCTTGGTCTTCCATTTGACTATTCATTTTCTTCCTTCACCATTATTTCAAGTGTGTCAAGGCAGGAGCAACTTTCTGAACACTCATGACTGCTCTCGACCTCATGTAATACTCCATATCCTATTTTAGAACTTTATTTCCTAAATTAACAACCTTTATTTCTTTTCTCATCATATAATATTGACAAGATTTCTCCAACTTAAATGAAAAAGTGAATTGTAGCATGAATCTTAAAAGTTCTTATTAATAAAAACAAACCTGAGGCCAGTTATTGGGGTGAATGCTGGGAGGTCAGATAGAACAAGCCACACTAACTTCACCTGGCCAAATTCTCAGCTGATCTTGTTTCCTCAGACTGGAAGCTTCTGTGTCCTCATCCTAATGGCTCTCAGCTGAATTGTGCTCGAAACCTAAAAGCTTAACCAGCCAAATGCTTAACCAGCCAAATGCTTCTAGCTTCTGGTCCTCATGCCTTATATACTTTTCTGCTTTCTACCACCACTCTCTGGGATTAAAGGCTTGCTTTCTGGGATTACACAATGCCTGTCTGTATCCTTGAACACATGGATTTCTGCCTCTGGAATGCTAGGATTAAAGGCGTATGCTACCTCTGCCTATCCTCTATGTTAAATTTTGTGGCTTTTCTGTTCTCTGACCCCAGATAAGTTTATTAGGATACACAATATTTTGGGGAACACAATACCACCACAGTGAATTTGATTTAAAATTAGAATCAAGCTCAATTACTTACACATTATGCAGTTTCTTCATGGATACCAATTTATGGTCTTCTCCATGTGATTTCACTCTCTTTGCTTATTGATTTATTTATGGGCCAATTTCTTTCATGTTGCATTATAACACATTTTATAGAGTTAAAATGCTTATTATTATTGCTTTACAAACTCTGAAATCAAGAGATCCATTGAAAGAATTGTATAAGTATTTAGAAAATAAGTTCTTCTATATATTGGCAAACATACAATGAATCAATAAATCAATATTTTATAAATATTTTATTACCATTGAATATTTGTTTTCTGTATTTTCTTAAAATCTAGTGTTATTTTTCTTTTTATTATTATGTTGTTTTTTGTTTAGTTTTGCTTTTGTTTTTGTTGTTGTTGTTGTTTCTCTGTTTCTGCTTTTGTTTTTTTTTTTTTGTAATTTCTCTTGCAGCTTCTAGTCAGTCTTGTTTTACTTTTCCAAGGGATACAGTTCTCCTCTTTATCATTCTAACCCTTCTATTCCACTCACTCTCTTTCTCCCTCACTTTCCTTTCTATTATCCCCAAGTGTCTCAATTTACTCCAAAGCATTCCATCAGTGAGCAGGTCCTTCTCTTTGTAGGAAAGGCCCATTACAGGGCCAGACAGCAAGTTAGTAGGATGTCACTTCTATATCCATCAGTCAAATAAATGTATACTTCCTTCTTTATTGCAGACAAGGGTGATATATTGTGCTACTAGTTAGAGTAGGATTAAATTACATATAAAATGATTGGTTTGCTATTTTCACAAAAAAGTCAATGTTTGATAAACCTTCAGTTGTTAGTGTTCGTTAGACCTCCTTTGTACAAAATAATAAAATACTGTCCAGTCCTCACTTTATTTAGTTAAGCATTGATTCGAAGTCTAAGATTCCTCTCTATAAATGAAAATAATTAATTTATGAATACACCTGAGTTTAATTCTTCGATATGGCTGAACATATAATTTTAGATTTCAATATGTTCTGCTTATTATCAATAACATTTTATTTAAAAATTTATACTATAAATCATATTTATTTCACCTTTAAAGTGCATTCTTTATCATGTACAAACTAGTCTAATTTATTCAAAATTCATTTCAGTTGTTGTGATAACTGCCATGATAAAAAGCAATTTGGAGACCTATTTCATTTTACATTTTACTGTCCATCATAATGGGAAGTCTAGCAGGGATGAACGTTGTTACCTGAATGCAGAAACTGATATAGTGACCACAAAGGAGTGCTGCTTACTCACTTTCTCCTCATGGTTTACTCAGCTTGCTTTTTTTTTTTTTTATAAAGCCTGAACTACCTTACCCTGGGTGGCATTGTCACAGGGGGCTGGGTGTTCCCACATCAATAATTAATCAAGAAAATGCCTTATAGACTTGCCTCCTTGCCGATCTGGTGGGGGCTTCTTCACAATTAACATTCCCTCTTCACAGATGACTTTTTATTTTGTGTCAAGCTGAAAAAAAACTGTCACACGTTGAATATAAAATTGAAATGTTGGGCTAACATGCTGGATTTTTTTCCATTGATTCGTCTAAGAAAATATTAGTTTCAGATGCCATATTATAAACTATAACTCCATATTTAATTTGTTGTTATAAAATTACTATATTGCTTTCTGTTCCCTTTTTATTAGTTATTGGAAATTAATTTATTCTAATGAACAGATGTAGTATGATCTTATACACATTAATTTAAATGACTAGTGTGATTCCTGGGAGAGGTCTAAATGCTGTAATTGTGAATATAAATATGTACTATGTGGACATATGAGGTTTGGTTTCCAGAGAAACTTTAGTATTGGCTGACATCCATATTTTTGTACTATGATAATCATTTATATCAACTTGTATGCTCAATCTAAACATAATAGAAAATCTTATCAAATGTAATTCTCTTATGCAGTTTGCAATTTATTCTCATATAGCACAAGTTGAATTTCCATGCCATTATAAAAATATTTAATAATCATTAATCAATATTTAAGAAAATTTTAACAATCTTTAACACTAGAGGACATGATACTTCTAAAAGGGCAAATGGCCATTTATTATTGACTACAAATCCCTGTGTTTTGTACTAAATATTTTGTTGAAACCAAAACACATTGCATTGATTAATTTCATATATATTAATGATTTATTTTATTAGTAGTAAATATGTAAGGTTCTACTTACCCATAATTAGTTCAAATACCTTTATTAATTCAATTATGAGCTATAATATCTTCATAAAGATATTTTCATTCTGTAAATTACTCTGAATCAAACTTCATTTTTAACATATGGTAGCATATAACAGCATATATAGCAACTGATTTAAGAACAATAAACTGAAAATAGAAATGCAATGTACATTTCAAAAACTGTAAGAAAGTTTTTCTTATATATTTAATACAAATAAACATTAAATGAGATTTAAAATTCATAAAAATCCTTATAGATTTTTGTCATTCCATTAATATGTACAAAATATGTGTTATTTTTGCCTTCATTAAACAATAAGAATATGTATGGAGTTATAATACATTTTTATAATCCAACCACTCGAGTTAATAGGGGCAGGAAGACAGGAGTTCAAGGCCAGCCAAAGCTATATAATACCTTGTATCAAAACAGCATCAACAATAAGAAAAATATAAAAACAAAAACAATTAAAATAAAAATACCCAGACTGGAACACAAGTATGCTGTTTTTTTTTCATTTACTGTGAGTTTAATAAATTTTTTTAGTTATGACTCATAATTGTAATAATTGTAGTGACAAGTCAATTTTTTTTTTTTTTTTTTTTTTTTTTTTTTTGGTTTTTGGTTTTTCGAGACAGGGTTTCTCTATGTAGCTTTGCGCCTTTCCTGGAGCTCACTTGGTAGCCTCAGCTGGCCTCGAACTCACAGAGATCCGCCTGGCTCTGCCTCCCGAGTGCTGGGATTAAAGGCGTGCCCCTCCACCACCCGGCTAAGTCTATTTTTAATATATAATTATAATGTAATCTATAATATTTGAAAATTATTTAGATCCCTAATCTATAGTACTCTAGGTTGATCTAGTTGGTGTTTGTATACATCACGTATAGCTCAGACCATATGTAAGACAATATATGAAGGCAACAACTATTTCAAATAATTCAGCTTTTTCTAGAGTGTGTGTGTATGTGTGTGTGTGTGTGTGTGTGTGTGTGTCTGTGTGTCTGTGTGTCCGTGTGTGTGTGTTTCTTCCTGTTTGAAGGCAGATGCATATGTACCAGATATATGGGTGGAGATTAGAGGATATCCTCTAATCATGTATCAGTTCATCTTTTCCCCATCTTGTTTCCTATTGTGAAGACCAGAATCCCTGAGAGCATCCAGAGCTTCCTCTGTCTTTGTCCCTTTCTTGCCTTAAGAGGACTGGATGACAGGCATATGCTACCACCTGTGGCTTTCTGTGTGTTCTTGAATTCAAACCTGGGTCCTAAAGCTTGTGAAGCAATTTGTTTCTTCAGTGAGCAATTTCTCCATCCCCCAAGTCAATGCTTAGTGTTTTTATGAAATTCTATACCAAAATACTTAATTTTGTTAGATTATATTTGAAAAAAAATAAAAATAGTACATTGTATTGTCTGGAAGGGAATGTAAATAATCCATATTTACTGTATAGGTCTGAAAGTTTGAGTAACCCAACAATTTATTTTTTTTTTTAAAAAAAACAACTCTTAAGTATTAAAGTAGAAGTTATAAATAGAACAAAGATTGCAAACAAATACTAGAAAATGAGCATAACATTCATGAAAAAGGATGTCACAGACTACAGCATAATCCATTTTAATGTATCATATGAAGTTTGCCTATTTTTCTATTAATCTATTCATGAATAATTGTTGCCCAGCTTGGGCTATTAAGAAATATACAAATATAAATATTTATATGAAATTTGTTGGTGAATTTATGCTTCATTTTCATTTACAAATAGAATTGTTAGATCATACTGAGTTGTTTACTCAACATCAGGAGAAAATGCTTAGCAGTTATCTATTTTAAAATCAAATAAAGAAAATCTTTGTCTTGACTTTCCCTTAATCTAACCAGCCCTTGTTATTTTTCTTTACATTGTCTATCCTAGTATACATGAACTCAATCTTTTTCTGATTTCATTCCCATTCCCCTATTAAGTAATGATGTAGGCAACTGCTCATTGACTATCTCCTTGTTTAAAGATTATTCACATATTTCATCTATTTCTCAACATGAGTTGTTTTCCTTATTGATTATATGTAATTATCCCTTCTAAATTGATGTTCTCAATGGATATAAGAATTAAAAATGTTTTTATTCTTTTATTATAAACTGTTCTTTAATTTCTTAGTTATCTTTTGAAGTAGACTGTTTGATAAAGTTCATATTAATCATTTTTTTCAGTCCTTCAACAAAATACCTGGCAATGAGCTACTTTTAAAATAAAGGATTTATTTTAGTCTTCCGTTTAGGGTATATAGTTCCTCAAGCTGAGGAATTCCTGGTGATAGAGCAGGGTACAGCTGTGCATTTCATCCACAGTCAGGAAGTAAAGAACAGGAAGTAGTACTGGACTATTAAAACACTCAAGGCCCACCACCAGTGACCTGCTTCCTTAAGTGAGGTGCTGCCTCCTTCAGATTTCCTTGCCACCACACTTAGACCAAATGATCAAACACAAGAGACTGTGGGGACACATTACATTCAAACGACAACAAAGTCTGATGTATTGTTCTTTCATCTTTGGTTTATACGATTTGTAGATAACATTGAGAAGTCAATCACTGTCTAATCAAAAGTCCTTTACTCCTCATCTTTATTTTAATACAATAGCTTTTATCTGTTATATAAGAACAAGTTAACAATTTTAAAGGTATTTTTATTGTTGTTAGTTTTGTGGGGTGTTTGTGTGTGTGTGTGTGTGTGTGTGTGTGTGTGTGTGTATGTACTATAAGTGTTGGGGCATTTTTTTTTATTCAAACAAATTTTTATAGTTCTTTGTGTGATCATATTCATCCCCCTCCCAACACCTCTTATATCCACCTTTTTTCCCTGTCCCCTCAACTTCATGCCCCCAAATTCCTGTCTTTAAACCAATCAAGACTATCAAGTCCAGTTTATTCTGCCCATATTCTCTTAGCTCTAGGACCATCCACTGGAGAGTGATCAACCTTGTAGGACCTATACCTTTAATGGACATTGGCTCTCTCTGTCCCAGCAGACATCAGTTCACAATTCACAGTTGTTATCTGCTGGAACATTGATCTTTAGTCCTAGAACATTGCTAACATTTTATAATTATAATCCTTATATTTTAAACTAAATGAGAAAAGACAGTGTTAGCTAGCTGTGAGATAGAACAGAGAAATATTTGAAGTATGCAAGCAGAGTGAAACCTTAAAGAACCTTCTTGGACATAGTATTAGGGTTTCTAGTAGCAAAAAGTACACTCTAAAATGTCACAGCCATAGATTTCAAGTATAGCACTTGGTTTTTTTTTGTTTTGTTTGTTTGTTTGTTTTTTTCTTTTTGTGGAAGCCAACAAAAATATCTGTGTCTGCCTATATATGAATCAGAGGTATTCAGGTGGTACTCTCATCAAGGAAAAGTGACAGCATTTGCTTCCGAAAGGAATAAATATAAAGATATACTCTTGTATATATAAAGGAAAAGAAATGTGCACATGATGTAAAGGGATAAAAATAGAGCTAACCTATTTTATGCACTGAATTTCATGGTGAATTTATTCAAAGTGTAACTTTAAGACTGAAATAAAGAGATATAAAGTAAATAGTCTCAGAGTCACAAAATGTAGACATTCAAAATGGCTTCTATCTTTTTAATTTTATTTATTTATTTTATAATTTGATTTAATATTACATATCAGTCACAGATTCCCCTGTCCTCCCTCCTTCCCCCTACCCTCCCCCAGCCGACCTCCATTCCCATCTCCTCCAGGGCAAGGACTCTCCTGGGGATTCAGCTCAACCTGGTATATTCAGTCCAGTCAGGTCTAGTCCCCTCCTCCCTTCACCCAGGCTGAGCAAAGTGTCTCTGCATAGGCCCCAGGTTCCAAACAGCCAGCCCATGCACCAAGGACAGGTCCTGTTTCCACTGCCTGGGTGCCTCCCAAATAGTTCAAGTTGATCAACTGTCTCACTTATCCAGAGGGCCTGATCCAGTTGGGGGTTCCTCAGCTATTGGTTCATATTTCATGTGTTTCCATTAGTTTGGCTATTTGTCCCTGTGATTTTTCTGATCTAGGTCTCAACAATTCTCGCTCATATAATCCCTCCTCTTTCTTGCCAATTAGACTCCTGGAACTCCACCTGGGGCCTGGCCATGGATCTCTGCATCTGCTTCCATCAGTCATTGGTTGAGATTTGTAGCACGATAGTTAGGTTGTTTGGCCATCCTATCGCCAGAGTAGGTCAGTTCGGGCTTTCTCTCAACCATTGCCAGTAGTCTATTGTGGAGTCATCTTTGTGGATTTCTGGGGACCTCTCTAGCACTTTGCTTCTTCTTATTCCCATGGGGTCTTCATTTATCGTGGTCTCTTTTTCCTTGTTCTCCCTCTCTGTTCTTGATCCAGCTAGGGTCTCCCACTCCCCTAAACTCCCTTTCCCTTGACCCTTACCCTTTCTTACCCCCCTCCACATACAGTTTGCTCATGTAGATCTCATCCATTTCTCTGTCATTGGGCGATCTCTGTGTCTTTCTTAGGGTCCTGTTTTCTAAGTAGCCTTCCTGGATTTGTGAGTAGGAGTCTAGTCATCCTTTGTTCCACATCTAGTATCCTTCTATGAGTGTGTACATACTATGTTTGTCTTTCTGAGTCTGGGTTACCTTACTCAGGATGATTTTTTCTAGAGCCATCCATTTGCCTGCAAACCTCATGATATCATTGTTTTCCTCTGCTGAGTAATACTCCATTGTGTATATGTACCACATTTTATTTAAACATTCTTCAGTTGAAGGGCATGTAGGTTGTTTCCAGGTTCTGGCTATTACAAACAATGCTGGTATGAACATAGCTGAGCATGTGCCCTTGTGGTGTGATTGAGTATTCCTTGGGTATATGCCTAAGAGTGGTATAGTTGGGTCTTGGGGGGAAATTGGTTCCCAATTTTCCTCTTATGAAGATATAGTAAATTACCCTCTTTTTTTGATTTTTTTGAGACAGGGTTTCTCTGTGTAGCTTTGTGCCTTTCCTGGATCTTGCTCTGTAGACCAGTCTGGACTAGAACTCACAAAGATCCACCTGGCTCTGCCTCCCAAGTGCTGGGATTAAAGGCATGTGCCACCACCACCCAGCGTAAATTACCCTTTGCCCCCTAAAATAGGAGTGCTTCTGTAGATGGCTTCTGTAGTAGAAGAAATAAGTGAATCAACGATTAAAATGTTCTTGAATGGAAGAGAAGATAAAATATTTTGAGAAGAAGAGATTTCATGTAAAGAATGTTAGCTGATAAATAATTTTCATGGACTAGAGGTCAGTAAAGCAGAACAGAGAATTGTTTTCTAGCAAACATGGCAAATGGTGCACCCACTGTGGGAAATCTAAATCAATGGAAGAGTGCAGTATGCAGAGTTGACCCCTGCTTCACAAAGTGTTTGTGGTCTTTGAACTCAAAGATCAAAGGAGAAGAAAAATATGCAATTCCAAGACAAATTGGCAGAAATTACGTGAATGACATTGTTTGCAGTATGAAAATAATGTACTAACAACAGTGCAGGCCCATGATAAAGGATCTGCACACGAAGGAATTGACTTCTGTCTCTACTCTGTGCACTGTATAATCACAGCAAGAGGGAAAAAAAAAAAAACAAAATTAAAATCTCAGAAACAAGAAAAATTCCTTAATGCTCACATCAAAACAAAGCATTTCCAGTTTCTCGGCTGTGATTTCCCTGTTTTGACATGCTGACAAGTTATGTGGATGCTGTTGGTATGTTGTTGCTGGGGGAAAGTTAGTCCTTCATTCTTGTCTTCCCAAAGGAAAGACTCAGGCCAGAGACACAGACAGTTTAATCAGAAGTTTATTTAGCAAACCAAAGACAAGGCAGCTACAGTGTACTCCAGAGATGCATTGAAACAGTCTGATTTATGAGCAGTTTTATCCATCAGAGTCACAACTGTCAAGATATAGCTCTAGTTTTCTTAGTCAGCTCACATCTAACTTCCTGCTTACCTGGTCAGGATGCTTTAGAATGACAGTTTTCTCCCTCCTGTTCATGCATCCCCAGCTTCTTACTCTAACCTTACCTGAATTTATCTTACAAAGCCTTTGATCCTTGCAATTGGAGATAAAAAATTAACAAACAAACCTGAAAAACAGGAGTCCAAGAAAGTGTTCTAGATGTCAAACTAAATGGAAAGTAAAGAAAAAAAATCAGGGATAGTTTTCTTTATAGTAGGAATAAACGTTTGAAATAAAATAACAACAATACAGAGGTAGTCAGGAGAGATTGTGTTTCCACTTGGAAAAGGATACAAGACTGTGACCAGTTTATGGGTTTCATAAGTGCATGGAAAAACAGTGAGTTTATAAGAAATGAAATTAGGTATAAGAATTTGCAAATCAAACATTAAGTGAAGAATTGAAGCAAAGGAAAACAAAACAAAAAAGCAAACAAGAAAAATAGTTTCCCTAGTGAGAAGAAATTATCTGCAAAATACCAATAAACTATGTAAATCAGAATGTTCCAGTCTAGATCCCTTGAACATATTACTGGTATATTTGTTATAAGAACTTGGATTTAGGCTATATATAAAGAAAAAGTAAAGAGGGGTTACCTACCTCATGCAAATCACTCATTTTGATTCCCAATAGATATCACAAAGCCATTGTACTAATGAACTCACTGCCACTATGGTTATCTGTACAAATTGGGTCCCTTACCATTTTGTCATGGGTGGGTCAAGGATCCAGAAGACTCACCCTTCTCTGAGAGACTTTTAACAATTACCAGTTATTGGAGGAGGGAATGAACATTTTTTTTCTGATGGTGCAAATATTGATAAGTTTCACTTGATCCAGTCAATAATCTACTACCCATACTTAGGCAAAAAAAAAACCCAAACATACACACAAAATAAACAAACAAAAAAACTAGTTAAACTCAACAGGGCACACACAAAAATTTAAGACATGAAAGTGAAGGGAGGATTGCAGAGAAGATGAGTTCCGGAAAGAGAAGGAGAGGCATGAAGAGAAAGGAGTAGGTTAGGAAAAACAAAAACAAAAACAAAAACAACAACAACAACAAAAAACACCTCTAAAATTAAAGTATGGTTCAGGTCATCACACTGTTATCAAATGACAGATATGAAATATGATCTGATTAAAAAAAGAGGTTTTAATCAATCAACTGAGAACAAGAGTATAAAATAGTTATTGGCTTAACATTATTATAAAATAGAATTAAAACAAAATTTTCTTGATGATTAAAGATGTTCAGTTTTTACACAGAAATCAATGAAAGGAAATTCATGCCTGTGGTTCTTGCCTAGGAATGGGGAGTATACATACATTTTTTTGAGGGGGCGAAGGTTATGCTTTTAATCCTTCTGAATAAACTGACTTTACAAATGATGATACGACTCTCAACATTTGAGACTGTTCACCTTACAATATATTTAATACATTTTTGCTTTACCAGTACACTAATTTAAAAAAAAGAAAGGTAGATATTTAATAATGATTCCACAAATATTGTAAAAAGTTTTGATAAAGCTACCTTTGTTGTCTAAGTACTTCTATCCCACAGAATATTTAGGAATCTTAATTCATTTAAAAAATAAATAACACTTTATTTTTCTCAGTTTAGTTGGAATATAGGAAAGATTTAATTAACTCTAGTTATTTTTCTTTACTTAGAGGAATGTTTTATCTGAAAAAAAATTTGATTACTTGGAGTGAAACTAATTAATGAATGAACTTTTCCCCAGTTTGAAGTATGGTTTAGAACTTTAAGGAAGCTTTTCTCTCCTCAATGAAGCCACCTATCCTTTAATTATTTACTGCAGCATGACAAGAAAACACTGTATTTTTTAAGCTATAAAAGCTACATAATGAAAAGTCTTGCAGCTCACCAGCCTGGAAAGCCTGTGGTCTTTTGTAAATGCCTTCTATTGTTGATGTGGCTAACACTTTTGATTTGTAACTTCCAGGAGTAATGATCCTATCTAGAAGGAGATTATACTGGAAGCTTTTTCTTATATGGTCTGTGCTAAAAATGACAAGTCTACATCTTTTCACTCACCTGGCCCATTCTTTAAACATACTGTGTTACACTTCCCATTCAACCCAGTACAGCATCAGCTCTCGAAAGAAATGACATATCATTGCTTTGGAGAAAAGAATATGTATATAATTGCTTAAAGATATCATTAACATTTTTAGTGTTTTAATGTTCTCTTCCGTGTTTTGATACAAAAGCTTAACATTTTGATATATTTGAAGATATTATATTTTATGATATAGCCTACGGAGAAGATACTGGCAGTCACCAAACCACTTACTCTAAATCAAATCTCTAAATGGTGTTATTAATAAAAATCCTGGAGCCAGATATTGAGGTGAAAGCTGAAAGATCAGAGGGATAGAACAAGCCAAAGCCAACCTCACCTTACCAACTCTCAGCATCCTGTTTCCACAAATCTTCAAACTGAAAGCCTCTGAGACCTCACCCCTGAGGGTCTCAGCTGAACTGTTTAAAAGTCTCTAGTTCCTGGTCCTCACACCTTATATACATTTCTGCTTCCTGCCATCACTTTCTGGCATTAAAGGCATATGTCTTTCCCAAGCAAAGACATGCATTCTCAAATGCTGGGATCAGAAGCATGTGTCACCATGCCTGCCTCTGTTTACAGTGCTCTTGAACTCACAGAGATCCAGACAGATCTCTGCCTCCTGAGTGGTAGGATTAAGAGTATGTGCCACCACTGTCTGATCTCTATGTCTAATTTAGTGGCTGACTCTGTCCTCTGATCCCCAGATAAGTTTTATTTGTTAGAACACAAATAAAATATCACCACAGCTTACTGTTTCTTCAGTATTGTATGGAATAACTAAGAAAGAAACATGTTAAGTATGTAAATATAAGGTGACTCAAACTTAATGAACATTAAATGGAATATCTCAAAATTCTCCAAGTTATGTGAGATTTTCAAGTAAAACCAAAACAAAAAAAATCAAAAAACTTTGAGCTGTGTGGAAAAGTATATTTTCTCTGTTACTGGAATTTGTTTATTAAGTCATAGTAATAGAGTAAAACCCACCTATGACTCACTGCATGGTTATTGAGACAAAATACAACACATTTCTCATGAGTTGCAATATAGAAGAAAGGAAAAAAATCTAACCAACTGACTACAAGTAATTATTTCCTCAGACTCTAATAAATGTATTGTTATTTATTAGTAGTACTTTCTATAGAAAAATGCATGTGCAAACATATGTGTAGTTCACAGTAATGCTGTCTTTATTTCTCTTAAGTACTTTCAGCTGAATTCTGAAATGTGATGGAAAATTAACGTAATCGTTTTAACCTGGATATTTTAATATTCTAAGTTACAAATGTAATTCTCTCAAGCAGAAGCTTTTATGTAAATACTTTTTAAAGAAGAATGCAAATGGCTCAATGGCTAGGAGCCCTGGTTGTTCTTCCAAAGGACCTGGTTCAATTCCCAGCACCCAAATTGCAGCTCACAACTGTTTAACTCCAGTGTCAGGGATCTGACATCGTCACACAGACATGCATGCTGTCAAAACATCAATGCACATAAAATAAAAATAGGTAAATCATTTTTAAAGTGAATGCAAAAATCAACTGATTTTTTTTCCTTTGTGTAAAAATGTTTTTCAAAGGGCTTGTAAATGATGAGACAGACGCCTCATTTTTACAACATGATGAAAATATCCCATTTTCAATCATTGTACCAGAAAGAAAAAAGGCAGTTGTAGCGGGTTAATAGTCAAGTTGCTTCAAGGTTTTGTTGTCACAGTTAATATATAGTTGTTCATCTTTTTCAAATAATTGGGAATGGAATTTCTAATCTAGTCAATATAAATGATCAAATGATTAATTGGTAAAACAGTATTTAAATTAATTAGAAATAATATTAGTAACAAGATCTTCTAATAGTTCTAATGATATGGACAAATTTAGAGACGTCTAGAATTCCAATGAATGACATTTCCTGTGGCATTGGACATGAATTTCTATCCCAAAATAATAAATGGGAAGTTTAATAATAATGAATTTTATATTTGAAAATTACTATTGTAATTGATCAGAAAAGTTCTCACTGTAAAAATTCAAGTAGACAAGGTAGTAGACATATTAATTAACATGATATAATCATTTAATCATGTGTATATACACCAAAGATTTATGCACATATGTAGAACTTACTTTTGTCAATTACATCATTTTTCTTTTATATTGTATATATTATTATTTTAAACTATTTTATAATTTTGATACATTTTGATCATTTCTTCCCCTATATCAAGTGCTTCCGGATCCTCTCTCCCATCCTACCCACACAGCTTTAATCTCTCCCACAAAAAATAAAATAAAATAAAACTAAGAGAGCAAAATACTACTACCACCACCCCCACCTAAAAATATTACATAACTAAATAAAAGCACACAAAAAAAACTGGCCCATTTTATGATGATCAACTACTCCTGACCATGACAGTTTTCTTGTAGTGGTTCATATACCCAATGTCATTCAATTGGACAAACAAATTCCAACTCACAACAGGATTAAGGTATAAGTGACAGTTCAGTGGTTAATTTTTACTCTAGTCACTTGGTTTTCATCTATCCATTCATTTTTTTTTAATGTGGCAAAAGAAAATATAAGATGTAGCTAGAGTTTTTCTGCTTTGCCCACAGTCAGGACAAATCTTTGTCACCCGCCAGTCCCATAGCCGCTCAGACCCAACCAAGTAAACACAGAGCCTTATTTTGCATACAAATTGTATGGCCGTGGCAGGCTTCTTGCTAACTGTTCTTATAGCTTAAATTAATCCATTTCTACAAATCTATACCTTGCCACGTGGCTGGTGGCTTACCAGCGTCTTCACATGCTGCTGGTCATGGCGGCGGCTGCAGTGTCTCTCCGCATCAGCCTTCCACTTCCCAGAATTCTCCTCTCTCCTTGTCCCACCTACTTCCTGCCTGGCCACTGGCCAACCAGTGTTTTATTTATTGACCAATCAGAGCAATTTGACATACAGACCATCCCACAGCAATAAGATAAAACAAAAACTACCACATCAAAGTTGGATAATATGAACCAACAGATTTAAAAGAGTCCGAGAGAAGGCACAAGAATCAGAGACCCACTCATTCTCATGCTCAAGAATACCATAAAAACCACTAAATTCTAAGAAACATCTAGCTGTCTGTCTCTATTTCTTCCCATTTGCTGCAGGAGGAAGATCCTCTAATCATGGATTGGGCCAAATATATTTTAATAAATATGAAAAAAAAGACCAAAGTACTTAAAATGATAGAAAACGTGTCTGTAATTACTTTAATATGAAGCTTTGCAGGCTTGTCTCAAACAAGTCAGAGAAGTTACTTTTGAAGCATGCCCAATTTGTACCTCAGCTTACACGGTACTCTACAGAGACATGTTTCTTATAGTAGTGAATCCTTGGAAACAAGACTATCCTATGAGGACAAACTAGACAGTGACCATCCACCAACATTTGTATTTCCCTTACATCTTTGTGGTCAGTTGTGCATTTTGAAAGGAATCTATACCAGGACAATTTCCTTTGCTTCTCCTCCTGCTGAACGACCATCCAGGTAGCTCTGTTTAAGACATGATGACAAACTGCCAAAATACTTACTGACATGCTTGAACAGTTTCCCTTACCCCAATGCTATGAGTGATGTTTTCAGTTCTTGAAAATTCTCAGTAAAGGTTGTCACTGTTCTTCCATGTCATTTTTCCTGGTGTGCTCAGAACACATCCCATTGCTTATAGTTATCTTTTACTTCTTGACTAATGATGTGGAACAACTTCCTGAAAGATTATTGGCCTTTGCTAAATTTTCCACATGTATGTATCTGTTCATTAGTCCATTTTTATGAACTGTTTTATTTATATATGTATACATGGTGGTATATAGAGGTGTGTGTTTGTCCTTTCCTTACAATATTCAAACTGTTCACATGTAATTTTGAGATGAACAGTACATTAATATTAATTATATTCATTCTAAATATGCAATAAAAATACTAAATACCGCAAGTGTACATATATATGCTCATAATTTTATAACATTCATTTCAATTACTTATAAATATTTCATGAGTGTTTTGTGCCCTAAACATTTTTCTTGACCTCAAATTTTCAAAGATATTCTCCTGAGTTCAACATATTAAGTTGAGTAATAAAGCCATTAGAAAGGAAAATAAAATCATCCCCATTGGCCATAAATGAGTTATAGAAGCCTAATGTTCAAAAGCATCAAGATCATTTGATTTGCTTTACTTTTGTTTTTATGTATCTTAAGGGAATGAGTGCTTGTTCATGTTGTAAATAAACTATAAATGGGAACAACTATATGTTTTCCTTGAGGATTTCATGAGGCAGACTGAGCTAAGGTAATTACTCCACATCTGGGAGGTAACTAAGGTTCCTTAGCATGAGAATTTATACTGATATTCAGAATTTAATATATACCATTCTAGTATTTCAAAAGTACAGTTTAAGACTGATAATTCTATACACAGATTTGATTCTCATTTTCATATGCAAATAAATAATGACATTCATTTTGATGGAATACTTGACTTGTAGGATTTTTTGTTTGTTTGTTTGTTTTACGAGACACGGTTTCTCTGTGTAGCATTGTGCCTTTCCTGGATCTCACTCTGTATACCAGGCTGGCCTCAAACTCACAGAGATCTGCCTGGCTCTCCCTCCTGAGTGCTTGGATTAAAGGTGTGTGCCAGTTATAGGATTTTTATTAGGGAAATTGTATCGTTTACAAAGCTCCAAAATATGCCTCTGGAGAAAATTAAGTGTTTAATGTACAATTGTTTGATGAGCTCAAATGTGGAGTACATACATAAGAGAAACTGTCATTCCCAATAGAGACAGTTGCAGGAGAACAACCTGAAATATTTGTTACTAAAACATGGTACAATGAGATACAATGTGTCCTCTTCATAGGGTCTCTCTGTAAATCACCGCTGAATTGTGAATAATAGTGTATCCTGACTATAATCGCTTTTAACAGAAGACAAGAAAGAAATCCTCCTTATCTTCGGGAAATAGTACCCCTCTTAAATAATTTCTGGCCATTTAATGAAATTCACTATTAAACAATATCTACCAAATTGGTACTTTGTGTGGTTTTCATATAGAAATTATCTTAGGCCTCCTAAATCACAAAGACAATAATGGCACAATAAATTAATTATAGAAATAATTTTATAAAGTTGTTTGTAATGAATGTTAGAATAATAAATAATATTTTTCTCTTCACTGTAATTTTTTAGTCTTTTCCTAGGCAGATTGAAATGGACATAAAGATTAAAGGAAAAGTAGATTTGCTAAAATTTATACTTTTATTAGTTTCTACACTATGATGTAAATGAAATTAAATGTTTCAGAGACGATGGCTATATACCTGACCCATAAGAATGACCAAAGTATTGTGTATGCTACCCTCAAAAGAGCAAGTGGTATTTATTGGAACACAATTAGGAAAGAGTCTCATTTTTAAGATAAAATGGAGCTAGGTGTATTTCTGAGTGGGGAAATCATGCAGAAAAATTATCTGGGTTTGCATTAGTTTGCTCAGGATATATGAGGAAATATCAGAGACTGGGCAGCTTAAATGACATGAACTGATTTTCAATCTAGTTGAATAGGTAGTTGTATCATAGATTTATTTTCCCAAAAATTTTTCTTCATATTTTCAGATGGCTGTCAACTCCCAGTGTTTTTACACATTCTTCCTCTGTTTGTGAATAGCCCCTATAAAGCATGCAAGTCATATTTGAGTCAAATACATTTCCTGTCTTCTTAAGCATAATAATTTCTTTCAAGACCCTCTGTTCCCAGAGAGTACCACAAGCTAAGTCTTCATTCTCTGAATTCAGGAAGATAAAGTATAGCTCAAAACACAGTTGAATGCATGTAGAACATTTCATATATAGAGAGATAAGGTGCCAAATAAAAACAAGGATTCCAACTGAATGAGCACACATGTCATTTCAGCCATATTGTTATTATAATGCTTGTCTCAGAATGTGCTGACCTCTGTCTAATTTGTCACAACCCTTGATTATAGTGTAACATGAAGGAAGTAAATTCCTCTGTGTGTTTGGAGGGTTTTCCCAAGATAAGCAGTGACTTTGTACGGTCGCTCTGAGCACCAAGCTGGAGAGAATGGCATGGAAAATGGTACTTATTAAAATGTAATTAATTCCTAGAATAAGTATCTAGAAGTGGTAGAATTTATTCAAACTGCTTAAGTCTGGACCTCAAACTGAGTCTTTACATGTTAGGAAACACCACTTTCAAATAATATATCAGAATTTAAAGGGAGGAATGCTATTTGGTTATAATGGACATATGAACCATATGTTAAATTATACTAACATCACTTTATTGAAGAGCAATGATCAGAGTTTATATGTTCTTTCAGATTTAAACTTATGATAAAATATGAAATGTTTTATACTTTGAGATTAGGTGATTGTTATAGTGTCCACTAAAGCACTTTTCTCTAAGACAATAAATTACCACCTCTATAATAGTGCTGTGGCCATTTACCAATTGCTTGACACCACTACTTTTATCTATCACCCACATTAGCACCAATGATTTTAGTGACCATCTCCCATGTAACTGTTTTAGATATACTCTACTTTTAATCATTTATTCCTTATTACCTATCTTAGGCACTTAAAAAACTGCTGACTACTCAATTTTCTTTGTTGGTACAATTGTACCAAAGTAGCCATCAAAATACTTACAAAAGCATTTTACTTAAGCGCTAATTTTATATGTGAGATTCTAAAATGATCCCTGTTTCTATTCATTGCATTTACCTCTGTATTTGAGATGTGTCCATTCCTCTGACAAGCAAATGAAGAAAGGGAGGTGTCAGTTTCATTTTATCAGTGAAAAATTAGAAAAAGGTAGCAGTGATCCCTGTAGAAGGGATAAAGTTGACACTGATTTCACCTGACATAGATGAAGAACCTATTAATGTCAAAGAAGTTTTTCATAATGCAGTTCTCTACAATGATAGGACTTGGCAAGCCAGATGGAAAGAAATGTTATACTGCTCAGTTTAAATGGTTGCATCTATTATTCATAGGCCTTTTTCCTAAACATAAATCCTTTCATTAACATTAACACAAAAATCCTTGTATGTCTTCAAACATTATAAATTTTTACCTTTAATGAAAAGTCTATTTTGTCTCATCCATGATCTTTCTAATTTAATTTTCTATTGAAATCACAGAACTTTTTTTCAGTCCTACATGTAAGAATGCATTAATTATTCTTTAGTATTTTGCTATTGATATTTTTGGTCAACTTGTAGATTTTGAACAATGTGAATGTAATAACTATTCCATATCTCCACAGCCATAAAAAACCCTTAACTTAAACATGGCTATCTGTCTCAAGTTTCTGTTTTCTCTTCCAATATTAAATTTTGTAATCAAACACATACAGATTTTTGTATACAATGAATCAGCACAATGAAAATGTCACTTGTGCAATTATAATTTGACTATTGTTACCTCAAAGTAAACTGATGAGAGAACTGTATGGTGGTTTGAAAGAAAATGGCCTCCAAAGAGACATCACAATATTAGGAGGTGTGGCCTTCTTGGAGGAAGTGTGTCACTGCAGGGGCAGGCTTTGAGGTCTCTTGCTCAAGCTTCCCTCAGTGTGACTATAAATTGACTTCCTATTGCCTGGAAGATGCAGCAGTCTTAGTTAAAGCACTATGTCTCCCTACATGTCACCATGTTCCTGGTCCTTCTGGTCATGATGATAATAGACTGAACCTCTGAAAGTGTAAACGAGCCATCCCAATTAAATGTTTTCTTTATATGCATTGCTTCTTCACAGCAATACTAACCCTAAGAAAAATTGCTTGTGATTTTATTAATAAGATTTGGTCACAACTTTATCAAGTTGTTTAATATGTAAATATTTTCTTCTCATTAAAGAATTCAAAAAGTAGCTTTTGACTTTTATTACTAAACAATTTCAAAACTCTGTTCAAAAGCAAAAGTTACTGTTACTAAACTGACTAAAAAGAGGCAGAAATTATAGAAATTAAATTGAAGTTAAACTTGATAACTTCAGGAGATCCAGTACTGTCTTCTGGATACCATGTACATTGTGCACTCACATGAACATAATCTTGTATATACGTATGTATGCATATAACTAAAAAAAACATAATATTTAAAATAGTATTATATTTCCTGGCCTTTGATTTCAGATACAACTTCATCAGTTAACCAGCTTCATTCTGTGTCCTTCCCTCCTCTTTCTCTTTCGTTCCCTTCTTCTTTTGCAGTGAATTTTGCTTCCTTTGCTATGTAGCTCAATCTGCCTTCAAATTCTTGATCCTCCTAACTATGTCTTCAGAGTATTGATATTATAATAGCTTTTGAAGTTTACACAAGACATTAAAACTAAGATTCAGTTAATCACAGAATAATCTTTTTAATTATAAAAATTAATGCTATAAAATTATTGTTGAATGCATGTGCTTTTTTGAAATGTCATAGAATTTGTTTATGCACATTTACTCATTGATCTACACTCATACATTCCTCATTTATTTCGCCTTAGATGGTTTGGTTCATATTATCTTACTTAACATTTAAATTACACAGTTATTTAACTTTAAAATAGATATAAGAACTTTTTGTCACATAAAGCTTTTAGAGATTGTTTGAAGATCTAGGTACCTTCATCCTAAGCTTGCTTTAAAAAAATTGTTCTGTTGTTTTTACACACACACACACACACAAATATGTGTATACATATGTGTGCATCCCTAAGTATATAAAAACAATATGCTCATTCTGTATAACATTATACGTATGTACATGTGGTCAGAGGAGACTACTTCGTATTGCATAACCAATCTAGGGGCCTTCCCTGGGGAATTTATTTCTTCCACTCTCGAGCATTCATTAGTTGTCCTCAGTTCTTTGTCTAGGGTTGAGGCCCTATGAAATTTCCCCATTCCACAGAAGCATATCTATTAGTATTATCAACAGGCTGCCAACAAGTCATGTTGATGAGACTGTATGTGAGTACCTTTTCTGGTATTATATTAGGAGTAACAATCTCACAGCAAACTTCCTGCTCCTTTGGTTCTTACAATCTGTTGGAGAATATTATTTTAAGATATGTTACTTTCATTTGTGCTGCATTTTTTCGACTCTGTGAAGCTGTGTTACTGTGCCTGTCTAAAACACCTGATGGTCTAATAAATAGCAAGGCAGGGAAAAGGATAGGTGGGGCTGTTGGACAGAAAGAATGAATAAAAGGAGGAACCTGGGAGAGGAGAGATCTAGGAGTGAGAGAAGGAAGAGGACACCAGGGGCCGGCCACCTAGCTACACAACCAGCAATGGAGTAAGAAAGAAAGGTATACCAAAAAATAGAAAGTTAAAAGTCCAGAGGCAAAAGACAGATAGGTTCATTTAAAGTTAGAAAAGGCTAGCAAGAAACAAGCCAAGTTAAGGCCAGGTATATATAATTTAGTAACCCCATGTGTGACTTATCTGGGATCTGGGTGGTAGGTGCCCACAAAAATGTAAAAAACAACCAACAACATTTTTGCATACCAACATAGGGTTTAAGAAAGCTGTATGTGTGTGGGGGGTACGGCTCCTTTTAAGAGATTCTGCCTGCTGGCAAGCCCTTGTACAGCCAATGCCTTTGTTAGGAACATAAAAATAAATAAAATTCCCTGCTGCAGTGCAAGCATTGGCATTCTAGAGCTCTAGGAAGGTTGAATGCAGGTCTTGGTTGGACAAATCTCTGACCAGCTGCAAGCTTTAGACCCAAGAAGCAGGTGGAGTCAGCTGTCAGAGGAAGAGGTCCATGCCACTTAACAGTTTAAAAGTTTGCTCATGTGGTCAGAGAGACTAAGAGACGTGCAATAAAGAGGTCCAGATTGAAAAAAAAAAATGAACTTTAAACAAGTTCCAGTGTGTTTTACAATGTATATAGGTTTATGAAAGAAGGAAAAGGGGTACGGAAAGTCATAGAAAGAAAGAAAAAGTTTAAAAATAGTAGAGTAAGTCTTTAAAGAGAGAAGTAAAGTAATAAAAAAAAGTCATGTAGAGATGGGAAATACACAGGAATTCTGAATCTTGTTTGTTATATTGATTTTGAATTTTTTTGAATGTTGATAAACAAACAATGCTAACAAACATGGGATTGTGAACTGTATAGATTGCTAAATTGAACCAAACTAGATACGTTAGGAATGCCTTAACTTTAAAAAATAAATAAGAAAGTATGTTACCTTGGGAAAGAGGATTTTCTTTTGTTTTCACAGGAAACAAGAACCTGTGGATTCATTCCAGAATAATATGGATCAGGTTTGATCAGGAGAGACCTTCTGAATTTTGATAAGTGATATCTCTCAATAAAGGTTACTGCTGGTCTTCCCAGAACTTGTTTATTATCTCAAAATTTTTTCAGGGACCCTAAATATGCCTTTACCCACAACCAGCAGGAAGCAATTTAGAGAAAACCATACCCACATTCCCCAAACTTGGGGGGTAGTTGGTTATTTTGTGGGTTATGGATGTTTGTTGTAATTTAGGGGAATATAGGAACATAGGATAAAACGGTAACTACTAACCTTAGATATTTTGCATTAGCATGGAATTTAGTATATTGATACAAATTAAAATTAATTTTCTCATACTATATATACCTATTTCTACTCTTTTTTAAAGGATTTTGCATATTGATAAAAATTTAAGATTATTTTTGTTACAACATTTGTATGTATGTTTCTATTTTCATTTTTGGTATTTTGCCAATTCAGTGCATTTGGAAATATAGGATGAAGTGCTAATTTCTGAAATTTATTATTCTAAACTCTATAGGATAATCAGGTGTTTCTGATTAGGTTAGTGGTTAGTCATGTATAACAATCAAAATTGTATCTATGTTAGGTTTGCTTTCCAGATCACATAGGGATATATTTTAGTTAGACAGATGATCTTCAAATCTCTCAAAGACCTACAGAATATGGGATATAAAATGTTTTATTAACTTAGGGCTTTTCATGACAATGAGACACATCTGCTCCTGGGAGCATCAATTTACTTCAGAGATGATGGGCTTCAAAGAAACTCTTTGTGGTGTTTTCTTTCAATGTGACAAGGCTAGCCATTTGGGCAAGAAGCTGCTCTTGTCTGAACTGCTTGACAGAATGTTGTATAAACTAAACATGCAGGACCTATAGGATGGTGACCACTGAACTTTGCTAAAACAAGGTGGGATGGTCCTTCAGGATTCCTGCTTCACAGAAGAAAGTGCCTGACATTCTGCAGGACACAAGGGAAAGTAACTGTCAATATAGGCAGGAGAGTCTTTTAAATTTACTGCTTCACTGAAAATTCTGCCAGATACTATGGGTCTGTAGGATGAAGATGGATGCCTCAAAGTTGCAGAGGAATTTTGGGTGACTATCCAGGAAGTTAGATGTCTCTGTTATTGCGAGAGATTTTGGAAGTTGTTTGAAATGCTCTTTTTGTTTACTTAAATAATATTACATATTTCTTTTTTTTATTTTTTAACCATTTGCTATATATATATATATATATATATATATATATATATATATATATATTATTTTACAATACCATTCAGTTCTACATAGCAGTCATGGGTTCCCCTATTCTCCCCACTCTCACCCCCTCCCCTTACCCCAGCCCACCCTCCATTCCCACCTCCTCCAGGACAAGTCCTCCCCCGAGGACTGCGATCAACCTGGTAGACTCAGTCCAGGGAGGTCGAGTCCCTTCCTCCCAGACTGAGCCAAGTGTCCCTGCCTAAGTTCCAGGTTTCAAACAGCCAACTCATGCAATGAGCACAGGACTTGGTCCCACTGCCTAGTTGCCTCCCAAACTGATCAAGCCAATCAACTGTCTCACCTATTCAGAGGGCCTGATCCAGCTGGGGGCCCCTCAGCCTTTGGTTCATAGTTCATGTGTTTCCATTCATTTGGCTATTTTTTTTTCAATAATTGAGTAAAACTGAAATTTATTATATGCCACAGTCGTCCTAGGGACCTCCATGCTATATATATATATATAGCCTCTATGGTCTATGGGTTGTGGTCTGATTGTTCTTTGTTTTATATCTAGAATCCACCTATGAGTGAGTACATACCATAACTGTCTTTCTGGGTTTGGGTTACCTCACTCAGGATGATTTTTTTCTAGTTCCATCCATTTGCCTGCAAATTTCATGCTTTCATTGTTTTTCTCTGCTGAGTAGTACTCCATTGTGTATATGTACCACATTTTTTTCATCCATTCTTCCGTTGATGGGCATCTAGGTTGTTTCCAGGTTCTGGCTATTACAAATAGTGCTGCTATGAACATAGTTGATCATGTATCTTTATAGTATGAATCAGCATTCCTTGGGTATATGCCCAAGAGTGGGATGGCTGGGTCTTGAGGTAGTCCAATTCCTAATTTTCTGAGAAACCGCCATAATGATTTCCACAGTGGTTGTACAAGTTTACATTCCCACCAACAGTGGAGGAGTGTTCCCTTTGCTCCACATCCTCTCCAACATTGGTTGTCATTGGTGTTTTTGATCGTAGCCATTCTAACAGGTGTAAGGTGGTATCTCAGAGTCGTTTTGATTTGCATTTCTCTGATGATTAAGGATGTTGAGCATTTCTTTAAATGTCTTTCAGCCAATTGTAGTTCTTGTTTTGTGAATTGTCTGTTTAGCTCTTTAGCCCATTTTTTAATTGGACTGTTCAGTACTTTGATGTCTAGTTTCTTGAGTTCTTTATATATTGGGAGATCAATCCTCTGTCAGATGTGGGGTTGGTGAAGATCTTTTCCCAATCTGTTGGCTGTCTTTTTGTCTTATTGACTGTGTCTTTTGCCCTGCAAAAGCTTCTCAGTTTCGAGAGGTCCCATTTATTAATGGTTGTGCTCAGGGTCTGTGCTGTTGGTGTTTTATTTAGGAAATGGTCTCTGGTGCCAATGCGTTCAAGAGTGCTTCCTATTTTCTTTTCTATTAAGTTTAGTGTAACTGGATTTATGTTTAGGTCTTTGATCCACTTGGACTTGAGTTTTGTGCATGGTGACAGATATGGATCTATTTGTAATCTTTTACATATTGACATCCAGTTATGCCAGCACCATTTGTTGAAGATACTTTCTTTGTTCCATTGTATAGTTTGGGCTCCTTTGTCAAAAACCAGGTGTTCATATGTGCATGGATTAATGTCAGGGTGTTCAATTCGATTCCATTGGTCTGTATGTCGGTTTTTATACTAGTACCAAGCTGTTTTTATTACTATAGCTCTATAGTAGAGTTTGAGGTCAGAGATGGTGATGCCTCCAAGGGTTGCTTTATCGTATAGGATTCTTTTAGCTATCCTGGGTCTTTTGTTTTTCCATATAAAGTTGAGTATTTTTCTTTCCAAGTCTGTGAAGAATTGTGTTGGGATTTTGATGGGGATTGCATTGAATCTGTAGATTGCTTTTGGTAAGATTGCCATTTTTACTATGTTAATCCTACCTATCCATAAGCATGGGAGATCCTTCCATTTTCTGATATCTTCTTCAATTTCTTTCTTTAGAGATTTAAAGTTCTTATCAAAAAGGTCTTTCACTTGTTTAGTTAGTGTTATCCCAAGGTATTTTATATTATCTGTGGCTATTGTAAAGGGTGATGTTTCTCTGACTTCTTTCTCAGCCCTTTTATCATTTGTGTATAGGAGGGCTAATGATTTTTTTTGAGTTGATCTTGTATCCTGCCACTTTACTGAAGGAGTTTATCAGCTGTAGGAGTTCCCTGGTAGAGTTTTTGGGGTCACTTATGTATACTATCATATCATCTGCAAATACTGAAAGTTTGACTTCTTCCTTGCCAATTTGTATCCCTTTGATCTCCTTTTGTTGTCTTATTGCTCTAGCTAGAACTTCTAGTACTATATTGAATAAATATGGGGAGAGTGGACAGCCTTGTCTTGTTCCTGAATTTAGTGGTATTGCTTTGAGTTTCTCTCCATTTAATTTGATGTTTGCTGTTGGCTTGCTATAAATTGCCTTTATTATGTTTAGAAATGTTCCTTGTATTCCTGATCTTTCTCCGACCTTTATCATGAAGGGGTGTTGGGTTTTGTCAAAGGCTTTATCTGCATCTAATGATATGATCATGTGTTTTTTTTTTTTTTTCAGTTTGTTTATATGGTGTATTACATTGACTGATTTTCGTATGTTGAACCATCCTTGCATCCCTGGGATGAATCCTACTTGGTCGTGATGGATGATTGTTTTGATGTATTCTTGGATTCGGTTTGCCAATATTTTGTTGAGTATTTTTGCATCAATGTTCATGAGGGAGATTGGTCTGTAGTTCTCTTTCTTTGTTGCATCTTTGTGTGGTTTGGGTATCAGGGTAATTGTAGCCTCATAAAAAGAGTTTGGTAGTGTTCCTTCTGTTTCTATTGTGTGGAACACTTTGAAGAGGGTTGGTATTAGTTCTTCTTTGAAAGTCTGGTAGAATTCTGCACTGAAACCATCTGGTCCTGGGCTTTTTTTGGTTGGGAGACTTTTGATGACTGTTTCTATTTCTTTAGGAGTTATTGGTCTATTTAAATGGTTTATCTGGTCTTGATTTAATTTTGGTATGTGGTATTTATCCAGAAAATTGTCCATTTCTTCCTGGTTTTCCATTTTTGTGGAGTACAGGTTTTTGAAGTATGATCTGATGATTCTCTGGATTTCCTCGTTGTCTGTTGTTATGTCTCCCTTTTCATTTCTGATTTTGTGAATTTGGGTGCTCTCTCTTTGCCTTTTGGTTAATTTGGCTAGGGGTTTGTCTATCTTGTTGAATTTTTCAAAGAATCAACTCTTTGTTTCATTGATTTTTTGTATTGTTCTCTTGTTTTCTATTTCGTTGATTTCAGCCCTCAATTTAATTATTTCCTGGCGTCTATTTCTCCTGGGTGAGTTTGTTTCTTTTTGTTCTAGAGCTTTCAGTTGTGCTGTTAATTCATTGGTATGGGATTGCTCCATCTTCTTTATGTGTGCATTTAGAGCTATGAATTTTCCTCTTAGCTCTGCTTTCATAGTGTCCCATAAGTTTGGGTATGTTGTACTTTCATTTTCATTGAATTCTAGGAACTCTTTAATTTCTGTCTTTATTTCTTCCTTGACCCATTGATGTTTCAGGTGGGCATTATTCAGTTTCCATGAGTTTGTGGGTTTTCTATAATTTTTGTTGTTATTGAGGTCTAACTTTAAGGCATGGTGGTCTGATAAGATACAGGAGGTTATTCCAATTTTTTTGTATCTGTTGAGATTTGTTTTGTGTCCAAGCATGTGGTCAATTTTTGAGAAGGTTCCATGGGGTGCTGAGAAGAATGTATATTCTTTTGTGTTAGGATGGAATATTCTGTAGATATCTATTAGGTCCATTTGAGTAATAACATCTGTTAGGTCCTTTATTTCTTTGTTAAGTTTCAGTCTGGTAGATTTATCTTTTGCTGAGAGTGGTGTGTTGAAATCTCCCACTACTAATGTGTGGGGTTTGATGTGCGTTTTAAACTTTAGTAGTGCTTCTTTTATGAATGTGGGTGCTTTTGTATTTGGAGCATAAATGTTTAGAATCGAGACTTCATCTTGGTGGATTTTTCCCGTGATGAATATTTAATGTCCATCCTGGTCTCTTTTGATTGATTTTAGTTTGAAGTCTATTTTATTATATATTAGGATAGCTACACCAGCTTGTTTCTTAGGTCCATTTGCTTGGAAAGCCTTTTCCCAGCCCTTTACTCGGAGGTAGTGTCTGTCTTTGGAGTTAAGGTGTGTTTCTTGTACGCAGCAAATGGATGGGTCCTGTTTTCTTATCCATTCTGTTAGCCTGTGTCTTTTTATAGGTGAGTTGAGACCATTGACATTGATGGATATTAATGACCAGTAATTGTTAATTCCTGTTATTTTTTTTTTTTTTGGTTGTGTTGTGTTGTCCTTCTGTGGTGTATGTTGGTGTGGGATTATCTATTGCTTGATTTTTCATGGATGTGTTTAGCTTCTTTGGGTTGAATTTTCCCTTCTAGTGCTTTCTGTAGGGCTGGGTTTGTGGACAGGTATTGATTAAATCTGGTTTTATCCTGGAATATTTTGTTTACTCCACCTATGGTGATTGAGAGTTTTCCTGGGTATAATAGTCTGGGTTGACATCCGTGGTCTCTTAGTGTCTGCATGAGGTTTGTCCATGATCTTCTAGGTTTCATAGTCTCTATTGAGTAGTCTGGTGTTATTCTGATGGGTTTGCCTTTATATGTTACTTGGTCTTTTTCCTTTGCGGCTCTTAATATTTTTTCTTTGTATTGTGTGTTTAGTGTTTTGATTATTATGTGGCGATGGGACTTTTTTTTTGGATCCAGCCTATTCGGTGTTCTGTAAGCTTCTTGTATCTTCATAGGTATTTCTTTCTTTAGGTTAGGAAAGTTTTCTTCTATGATTTTGTTGAATATATTTTCTGTGCCTTTGTGTTGGTATTCTTCTCCTTCTTCTATCCCTATTATTCTTAGGTTTGGTCTTTTCATGGTGTCCCAAATTTCCTGGACGTTTTGTGTTACGACTTTTTTGTCTTTAGTGTTTTCTTTGACTGACGAATCTATTTTCTCTATCGTGTCTTCAGTGTCAGAGATTCTCTGTTCCATCTCTTGCAATCGGTTGGTTATGCTTGTTTCTGTAGTTCCTGTTCGTTTTGTCAGGATTTCTATTTCCAGCATTCCCTCAGCATGTGTTTTCTTTATTGTCTCAAATTCATTTTTCAGATCTTGGAATGTTTCTTTCATCTGTTTAATTGCTTTTTCTTGGCTTGATTTGATTTCTTCCCATTTTTTGTTCGTTTTTTCTTCCATTTCTTTAAGGGAGTTTTTTTATTTCCTCTTTAATGGAGTTTTTCATTTCCTCTTTAAGGAAGTTTTTATTTCCTCTTTAACGAGTTTTTTATTTCCTCTTTAAGGAAAGTTTTTATTTCCTCTTTAGGTAGTTTTTCATTTCCTCTTTAAGGAAAGTTTTTATTTCCTCTTTGAGGGAATGTTTTATTTCTTCTTTAAGGGCCTCTATCATCTTCTTAAAGTCATTTTTAGGGTTGATTTCTTCTGTTTCTTCTGTCATGGTGTGTTTAGGTCTTGCAGGTGTAGAATCACTAGGTTCTGATGTTGCCATATAGGTCTTTATGTTGTTGCCTGTATTTTTGCACTGGCGTCTACTCATCTCTTCCTCTGTGTAGTGCAGGTGGTGTCTGTGTCTGAGAGTGCCTCTCTTGTTCTAATTTTAGTCTTGGTTTAGTAGGGGTTCTTGGTTAAATTGGTGTTATTGGGCTATTTCTTCAGGGGCAGCTGATTTCAATTGGTGAATTATATATTTATGATTCTGGTGATCTGGTTTGGTGGCTGGGTAGCGCCTTCTTCTGTGTTCCCAGGTCACGTTTTGTTCATTTGTCAACTCCTCAGCTGATCTTGTTTCTTCAGACTTTAAACTGTAGGCATCTGAATCCTCTCCCAGATGGGTTTCAGCTGAGCAGGGTAGTCTCACCAACACCTCCAAGTTGTTGGGTTTCACAGGATCAGCAGCTGTGCCCTGGGTTGTCCTCAGACGGAGTGTTCAGATTCGTTCTGGTTCCGACCCACGGAGATAGCTTCTTCCCCAGGTGTTGTGGTTAGGGGCGTCCCTGTTCCAAGCTGCGTCTGCTTTTCTCTGTCCCTGGGCCTGTCTACCTCTGCGGTCCAGCGCTGGGCCTGTATGTCCCTGTCAGCTGCTGTTGGGTCTGTCTGCCTCTGGGGGCCGCTACCGGGCCTGTATGTCTCTGCTGGCTGCCTCTGGGCCTGTATGTCCCTGTCGGCCACCACTTCCAGGCCCGTCTACCTCTGAGGGCAGCCACTGGGCCCGTCTACCTTTGCCGCCGGGCCTGAATGTTCCTGTCAGCCGCTGCCACTGGGCCTGTCTACCTCTGCTGGCCGCCGCTGCAGGCCTACCTGCATCTGCTTGTCTTCACCGCTGGGCCCGTCTACCTCTGCGGGCCACTGCCGCAGGCCTACCTGACTACCTGCATCTGCTTGTTTCCGCCTCCGGGCCCGTCTCAATATTACATATTTCTGATGCCCTTGATGGTATTGAAGACTAGATAGTTATAGTTGCAGTTTTCCTTAGATATGCTGGAAAGTAAATTAGGGTAAAATTTTGTATTTACTAAGATAGGAATGATTATGGAGTATTTTCTTTAAATTTACCAGACACAAATGAACTGGAATTCAGTACATTATGAATATAATATTTACTTGATAATTGTTCTTATTGTATACAGTCTCACTATGTTAAAGTTAAAATCTTTCATTTTTGTTTAGAAAAAGGGGGGAATGTTGGAGAATATTATTTTAAAGTATGCTACTTTTGTTTATGTTGCATTTGTTTAGCTCTGTGAAGCTGTGTTGATGTGCCTATCTAAAAACAACTGATGGTCTAATAAAGAACTGAATGGCCAATAGCAAGGCAGGAGAAAGGATGGGCACAGCTGGCAGGCAAAGAGAATACATAGAAGAAGAAATTTTGTAGGAGAAAAGCAAGTAGCCAGAGAATGAGGAGAACTCAGCCACCCAGCTACACATCAATTCACAGACTAATAGTAAGATGTACATAAGTAAGAGAACAGTAAAAGCACAGAGGCCAAAAGTAGATAGGATAATTTAAGTTAAGGAAAGTTGGCAAGAATCAAGTCAAGCTAAGGCTGGGCATTTATAAGTAATAAGAAGCTTTCATATATGATCTATTTGGGAACTAGGAGGTGGGCCCCTCAAAAGAACAAAAACAAACAATAATATTTGGGATTATGGGGTCCAGGCCCTCCATAGACCCCTCCCACGGTCTGGGAAGAATCTACAACCAGCTGTAATTTAATCTTTGATAATAGGAAATGAATCGATGTGCACGAAACTCCTTAATCCATACACTTTATTATTCTGAGTAAGTTCTCTCTCTACACTGCTTCTATTCTGCTCTCCTATTTAGTTCCTTTCTTGCCTGATTCCTCTCTTCATTTATCTGCTGTCTCCTCTAAGTTCTATCTTAATTCTCTTATCTTAGTTCTGCCCCACCTAGGTTCTCATCCATCTAGTTCTTTCCCATCTTAGCTCCTCTCCCATATCCTTCTCACTCATCTTGTTCTTCCTCATCTTGTTCTTACCCATCTGGCTCTTCCTCACCCTCCATCTTGTTCCTCTTGTGCTCTCTTCTAGCCTTCAATCTAGTTCTTCCCTATTTTGTTCATTTCTCTCCAGCTCTTATTCATCTAGTTCTATCATTCTCCTTTCTCTTCTCTGTCTCATCCTCAAATTCTCTCTCCAATCCTTCTCCAAGTCACCTTATACTTCTCCTTAAACTTGTTAGTTCTCTCAAGTCTCTGAGGTGTTCAGTTATGAAACCCAAGCAATAGCGATCCTCTGACAGAGCAAGGCCACCAGGCTTGAATTATTATGGAGTCATAAAGGCAGGTAAGAATTTTCCTCAAGTAGTGACCATCAGGCTTTCTTCTACAACGTGAAAAATAGAGTGGTGTTGCTGGAGGGCTTCTCTCCAGGTTCCCCAAGCCCCACAGTCCCACAATCCACATATAAAATACTCACTCAGACGCTTATATCACTTATAAACTATATGGCCGTGGCAGGCTTCTTGCTAACTGTTCTTTTATCTTAAATTAACCCATTTTTATAAATCTATACCTTGCCACATGGCTGATGGCTTATCAGAGTCTCTACATGCTGCTTGTCCTGGCGGTGGCAGCAGTGTCTCTCCCTCAGCCTTCCACTTCCCAGAATTCTCCTCTCTCCTTGTCCCACCTACTTCCTGCCTGGCCACCTACTTCCTGCCTGGTCACTGGCCATCAGTGTTTTATTTATATAGAATGATATCCACAGCATTTCCCCTTTTTTTCTTTTTTTTTTAAAAAGTAAGGTTTTAACTTTAACATGGTAAAATTACATATAACAAAACAATTATCGAGCAAGAATTACAGTTACAATATTAAAGATGTCCTATCTTATATTTGTGAGTTTAAGGTTTTATATCTAACTTATCTTTTATCATAACTGAGGAAATTACAACTATCTAGTTTTCAACCACATCAAAGACCTGAGAAGGAACATAATGGAACCTGAGAAATGGTAGATGGATGCAAGCAACTTTCGGGAATCTTGCAAAAGTAGACCAAGACAGCTGGCAGCCTGGACAGTCACCTAATGTTTTTCAGCATTGTTGGTGCATTTAAATTGGCTACAGGCCTAGAGTATCTGACAGACCATTTTTAGAAGCAGGAATTCTGAGAGACCATCTTACCCTGTCTTGGCAGAGTACAGTGGTCGCTTTCCTTGTGTCTTGCTTGTCCAGAAAGGACAGCATTGCATTTGTACTGTCAGCCATCAAGGCAAGGGCAGTTCTTTGCCCAGTAGGCCATTTTGTGCCAAAAAGACAAACTTCCAAATGGAAATGTCTAGAAGCCAACATTCTCTCGGATCAATTGGTGCAGCCAGGAGCAATTGTGTCTCACGTCAACAGAATTTTAAGTTATTTAAATGCCATATTCTCTAGGTCTATGAAGTGTTTGAAGATTACCTATCTATCTGAAATATATCTATGTATACCTAGAAAACTTAACTAACATGGCTACAGATATGATTATCATAGATGACTAATTATTAATCTATTTTTTAATTATCCATTACAATTTTAAATGAGTTACATAAACATAATACCTCAAACAAGAATATATATATATATATATATATATATATATATATATATACAGTATAACAATATTAACTTCAAGTTTGTATCAATAAACTAAAATTTATACCAATGTAAAACATTTTAAACATAAACTAAAATCTATACCAATGTAAAACATTTTAAACAAGTTGTTCTTTAAAAGTAGGTTCATTAATCTACCCTTTTATCTTATCATCTCTATATCCTCCTATATATCTATATCATATCCCTTTTCTTTTTTAGAAAGAGATCACATTTATAATCAACTGTTGTAAATAAAAATATTGGTTTTTCTCTGTCCACACAGAGGGTTCTTCTGATTTGGACACAAGAATCTCTTAACCATTTTTTTTAAAGCAATATGTCTGGGTTTAGAGGGGAGTGAGTCAATTCACCTCTAAAGCAGCTTCGTATATTGGGAATTTGGCGTAGATCTCTTACTACTTCCTGCTGGAGGGGGCGCTGTATCTTATGGGACACAAAGAAAATTTCAGGCTATGGGTAGTCTGTGAGGCTGTATTGTGTGACCAGTTGCTTGAAACCGTCTGGATGTTGGATCATCTGGCCATGTGTCATCGGAGACCTTTCAGGGTCTTGGCTGGTGAAACCTGATGTATCTTAATCTGGAACAAATCCACAGCTCTGACTTTCTGTGGAAACAAAAGCAGAACCTCTTTTCAAAGTAACATATCCTTATATCCAAATTTTGAAGTCAAGGTACCTTTAAAATATACATTTTGGCATAACTCAACAGCTTTTGTAATCAAATGTTTTTCTTTAGTTACGAATATCAAAGAGAACATAATCCAGATTCTCTGTGTGGTAGCCATCTTTATGTGGCTTATGTTTTATATTACCTTGAGCCTATTGCTTTAAACTGCACCATTGTAAGACTGAAATGGCACTGTGGCTGCTGGCTCCGCCCACTTTAGCTTCCCAACATGGCAGTGGTACGTTTTCTGCCAGCTCTGGGAGTCATAAAGTCTCAGAAATAGTGGGTGTAAGCTTTTATCAAAGCAGCGTGTAGCCCAGAAACCTTTTTTTTTTTTTTAAATACTAGTAAAGACTAAATCTACTACACAGCATAATGTGCAGCTGGCAGACGTCTATGTATATGGTCTATTTGGGCAATTTAATAGTATCTATCTTTGGTGTACTGTACCATAATATTTCAGTTTTTTCCCAAAGGAATAGCTGGCAGATTATTTGTGTTATGGCTTGCTTGGAACTTTTAGTATATCTGAGAAACTCCAGCATAAATTGTCCCTTTCTGCCTCTTGGCTTAACTAGTTTTGTCTTGATTATTGAATTTCTATTGCTAATTACTGGCATCATTTTCCTGTGCATTCTAGGAATGTTTAAATTCATTTCATTCTTTCTTTAATTTGTTTCATTTACTAAAAAGAAATCAGTGATACAAATTATTTTCATCTCAACAGTAAGGTGTCAACAAATGCTGGTAGTTTTAAAACTGGATGGTACTTTATGCCCTCTTCTGTAATGTTTTTCCTAATTTCTTTATATCACTTAAAAAAAAGATCTTTTTCTGGTGAAAAGTATATTTATAATTAGCCAGCTGGACTCAGTTTAGATGATCCCAATTTTGTTGGCAACATCCAGAGCAACGTAATCAGGAGCCAACCCGAGTACATGCATTCTTTGCTCTGTCAGGCCCTATGAGGGTGTTGACTTTGGCCACATCAATGTCATAGAGTTTCTTCACAGCCTGTTTGACCCGGTGCTTGTTGGTCTTGACATCCACAATGAACACAAGTGTGTTGTTGTCTTCTGTCTTATCACCTGACAATTGTTAAAGATTTCACTTATATGTTTGCCATTGATTCCATTTCCAATGCATCCCTTCTCTTCTTTGTTGTATTAGTATAATTAAGAATTGCTACAAAGTTAAGGTTCTCACTGACTATACATCAGCCAGGCATAGTGGCACCTGCCTACAATCCCAGGAATTTGGAGACAAAGAACAGTGGGCATTTAGATGTTAAGGTGGTTCTTCAATTTTCCCTATCCTCTTTCGGAGAAACATAAAGGGATATGGAAAACAATGGACACTTTTTATCCCAGAGATTCTTAAAAAGCCCAGAGTGTCTAATTGAGTTCTCTGCTTTGATTTCTCAACAGGCTTATATCAAAGTCTGACCTGTGTCATCTTCTAGATGTTCAACTAGGAAGATAGCTGCTTGCAAGCTCTTTTTAGCTTCAGACAAATTTAATTTCCTCATATCTGAGTATTAAATGCAACTTGTATAGCTGTTTATTTAGATTTTATTATTTTTATTTTATTATTTCATTATTTATATTATATTTGTAATATTTTATCATATTATAATTATTATAATAATTTCATTATTTCATTAGATTAGTTTTTGATTGGTTTCTACAGACTTGTGTCTATAGTTAGAGCCTCTTGCATGTATTTGTTACCTATAGAGAATATTTTTTTTCTTCCACAGAACAGGGGCCTCTCTCTTTCTGTGCATGTCTCTCTTCAGAAAAGACTAGTGTCTAACAAAGTTGATGTAGTTCAATCATTATTCCTGGGATTATCTCTGCTTTGATTACTACTGAGTCAACTAACTTGTGACAGAAGGGTTTGTTGTTGTTGTTGTTGTTGTTGTTGTTGTTGTTGTTTCCGTTTTAGGTCCTTGTCTAAGAATTTTATTAAGGAGTCATGTTTAAAAATGACAATATATACTCAGCATAGGGAGGGGAAAGGAAATAAACAAGAATGTACACAGGCGTGTATGTGTGAACGTATGAATTTACCTGATTATACCAGACAATAACATACTGAATAAAATGACTGTTTCAGAGAGCAGCATGTTTGTATCTTGGGAAAAAACTGTACTGTTTTAAGAAACTGAGCCAAGTTTAGTTATGCTTCAGGTTAGATGGAAGATTATTTGTTTAGATTATAGACTGATTATATTTAAAACAGGAAGAATTTTATAACTTATACACTTATATTTCCTGCTACAACCACTAATATTCTTTTGTATTCAGCATTGTAGAAATGATATATGGCATCTTACACAGACCTTTGTGATCACCTCTATTACTGAGGAAACAAAGGTTCCCAGAACCTAGAAATATAAGTCATGAAAACTGATGCATGTGCTGGGCATATTTAGGTATTTTTCTCATTTCCTTTATAAATGTAGGTCAGATAAATGTTAAAAATGGCTCATTGTTTTCATAACACTTTTAAATTCTCACTCTATGTTTGTCCTTTCAAGAAGTTCTTTGCTCATTTATCATCTAGGCTGTGGTTATTAAGCCATGACAAATTATTTGGATTCAATTCCTTTAGACTTTTTACTACATTTCTAAGCATTAGTAATAGCAAATCTATTTTTAGAAATCAGAAAAAAATTATTTACAATGAACCCTTTTTGGTTACTTTGCTGTTGGGATTATGATACATCTTGAGAAGAATTTACGAGGTAAATTTTTTTCAAGAATATAAAGTTTTACTAAATACAGAATAAGATTTGCTGCCTGAGTTAAATACTTCAGTCCCAGAAAGTTACTCAGCCTGCTCAAGGGTTATTACTGATGGCTCTTTCTTTATACCTAGTATTACTAGTGGCTCAACAATAGCATAGCTTTAAATAATTACATTTAAGACCATGGATTTTCATCCACATTAAAGGGTAATGTTTACATTCATTATCAGTCCTTCATCAGCCCAAGTAATGTGGAAAAGAAAGATACAGAAAATGAATCCAAGTAATATTGACATAGGTACTAAATATTCTCATAGAGACAATTAATACAGTGCAATGAATCTGGGAGCTTCCCAGATTCAGGAAAAATAACAGGTCATGGGCATTGACAAGACAGCTTTTGATGATGTAAAGAGATATTGCAGTTCTATTCTAACTGCACTAGCATAACTGAGTTTTTAAGTCTTGCAAAGGATGCTCAAGATGTTCAAAAGGCTCATCTGAACAAAAAAATGTTGTCCTAAATCCATAAACATTATTTTAGTAATAAAGTAATAGGCCTTAGTTTTTCAAGATAATCATAATCAAGAAACTAGGATAATGTTTTCAATCTTGTATGAAGTGATTCATGATTATTTTCAAAGTAGCTGCCAAAATTTCACAGTGAATTTCCACAATGACAGTATTAGCAAAAAATTAGTAAGCATGTCCCAGAATATGAAAATTTCAAATGTGAATCCTTACTGCACGGGGAGTTTATGTTTAGGTTCTATTTCTAACACTGACAACCAACCTTAGCAAATTAATCAGTCATCATCCTATAAGCTCTTTTACTATACATCCTAAAATAGGCCACATTTGCTTAAAGAAAAAGGACCACTTTGATCCATTTAGTTTTCCCACCACAATTTTAACTGCTATGATTTGGAAGTCACTTCCACTATTGAACAGGAAACAGAATAATTAAACAGAATCTACTATCAAACACAGAACAAGATATTATAAGATCACTCTAGAATGTTATATAAAATTAGTTGGACAGTTGCTTGAAAACCTGGTTAAATCCCCAAAAGGTAAACTTACCAAAAAGATCTTTGTGGAAAACAACCTCATCAAACTAATGGGGATAGCTCCTGTCTTCCATCATAAGTCAGGCAGAGTATGAATTATCCACTAATACAAAGCTGAGTTCATGTACTGATTTAGTTCACTAGGTATTTTTACATTGATTCTTTTAAGAATCCCTAAAGGAGAGGAAGAGTAACTAAATGTTTAGCTTTAGGTAACAAAATAAAACTGACCATTACTAGATAAATTAAGAGGTAGGAAACTGAGCCTACTAAGAAGGTAGAAAAAATACACAGACGTCGTTGTGGAGTGGGTAGTACTAACTTTTCTCTTTTGTTATACTGGAAATAAATCTTTCTTATGTATCTTGGTCTCTTTTCCTTGAGTAATGATTTTGTAATTCCTATCATAGGAAAGAAATTCACATAGCTTTAATTTTTGTCTTTCACTTTTTGATATCTCTACTGAGGCTGGTTCATATGTGGATGAGTGACTTGATTCACTTCCTTAAGGCAACGATGCTGTCAGAAAGAAAAACTAAAGAGAGGCCAGACAGAAATTATACCACTCATGTCTAACCAGTTACAAAACAGCTGGTTCACACTGTGTGATGGCCTGAGTCTGATTTAGGATGGAAGATTGGGGACAAGTTACTTCGTCTAGTGCTATGTTGTCATGAAATCTCTTTAAAATTTTACAAAAAAAAAAAAATCTGACTTTGAATTTTATAATAATAGCCAATATCAACCTGATCAAGAAGATAGCATGATGAAGGTCACAAACAAAGGATAAATTATTTATCTAAGAATAATCTAACAGTTAAAACATAAAGCTTCTCCTCTGTAAAGATACTGTGATGAAAGCAAGGCACGAATGCCAGGTGTGGCTGTTCAGATGATTCTGGAGGACTAAGCAAATGGACAACAAGGTTAGGTTGTTGTTATATTCAGTGACACGCTGTTTCAATAAATAAATAAATAAATAAATAAATAAATAAATAAATAAAATCTTAGATAATAAATAAAATGGTGAGAGAAAGACTATAGGGCAAAATCAAGACTAATAATTCTTGACAAAATTAAAATTCAAACCCACAATGTAAACAAAAGACTTAAAATTCACAATATATGGTGACAAATCAGGGCTTTTCCATTGTATTGATAAATTTCACTGTTAGGATTTGTCAAAACATAGAAGTAACCAAAATTATTTGCAGTAAGTTACTCTCCTAGTTAGAGTCTTTCTTTCTTTCTTTCTTTCTTTCTTTCTTTCTTTCTTTCTTTCTTTCTTTCTTTCTTTCTTTTTTTCTTTTTGATTTTTTTTCAAGACAGTGTTTCTCTGTATAGTTTTGGTGCCTGTCCTGGATCTCGCTTTGTAGACCAGGTTGGCCTCAAACTCACAGAGATCTTCCAGGCTCTGCCTTTCGAGTGCTGGGACTAAATGCATACACCACCACTGCATTGCCCTGTTTAGGGTTTCTATAGCTGTGATGAAATACCATGACCAAAAACAATTTGGGGAGGAAAAAATTTATTTGACTTACACATCTAAGTGCATTATTGAAGGAAGTCAGGACAGAAACTCTAACAAGGAGACAGGAGCTTTACAGAGAGCATGGAGGGGCACTGATTATTGGCTGCTCAGCCTATTTTTTTTTTTTATAGAACCCAAGACCACCAGTTCAGGGATTTTATAACTCACAGTGAGAATGAGTGGGTCCTTCCCAATCAATCAGTAATTAAGAAAATCTGCTATAGGTTTTCCTGGTGGCCAGTCAGAGGAGCAGTAGATGACATTAGACTTCAGGTGTCAGCCCACCAGGAGACAAATCCCTGATGGATGAATCTTCAATAGACATGGCTCCAAGACCACAGCCACCAGAATGTCTTTTGCTTCTTCTTTACCTTCACGTGTTTGCTGCTGCTATCTTTCTCTAGTATCTGGTATGGTGTGAATGGATGTGAGGAGATCCCCACTGCTTGTAATGTAGTGTGTTTATCTCATGGAGACATTCTGCTCTACTGAGGTTTTTCACCTGTGTATTATTATGAAGATGATTTCCTCCTAAACTGTACTGTCTAAATGATAATAATAATGCTAGTTTAATAAAGTTGAATGAGGAACTAGTTACGATATGTAAAAGAATATCTTGCTTGCTTACACTCTATAAATCTGTAACAAGTTGCTTGAATATGATGTTTTCCTACTAGCCCATTTTAACTTTCTCATTCTTGATATTTTTCTTCTAACCCATGTTAACTCTATTCTTTCTCTTACAGCTTATATACTCTGGCAAAATCTTTCAGACAATACAAAAATTACAATGTCGTTACATTCTATTTTACAAGTGAATTATTATAAAGAATACAAGTGAAAAAAACAGCATGTTTTCCATATTCCTTACATGATTAGACATATTAGTTAGTACAGGTGAAAAACAAATTATTCCAAGAATCCACATACATTCATACCCAAGCAACTTGTTATAGATTAACAGAGTGTAAGCAAGTAAGAAATCTTTTACTGGCAGGCTGCATTTTGCAGTTACAAAGAAAGGACCAATCACTATTACTTATCTTGAAAGGTAATCTAATAAGGAATCTTAAAGGAATTACAAACATAAACTTTTATATATGAAAAAGAATCAGTCAGTTCTACTTTAAATCTTTAGGGTACATACCCACTCATCAATAGTTTTTTGGTTTTGTTTTTTATATCAGGAGATTGAGGGCAAAAATGGCTATAGGGAAGTAATTGTCAACTTTGGTCATCAACCAGTCCTACCAAGAGAGGTATGTCAGCTAATAGTAATTGGGCTGCTTTGTTCTTGTTCCCTTACCTTAATGAGTTCCTCATTCAACTATGTGCTATTCTAAAACTTTAGATTATCTTCCTGCATATTTCACCTCTTGGGTATTGGACAAAAATCTCTTAGTCTAAAATTAAGTTATTTTCAAAGCACTGTTTCAGCTATGTTGTACTCCACATCATGTGAACACATCTCCCAACATTAAGTTTAAAAGAATTTAAACTGGCTTGGCTACTGGAATTCAAAAATTTTTAAGCATTAACTTAAGCCACAGTCTATATAGCTCCTCCACAGAAACTCATGTGTTCTTGTTTTATTTTTTATCATCAAAATTTCCTTTAAACTAACATTATCATTATCAATTATACAGTACAGCTTAGGAAGACATCAGCTTCATAATAGTACACAGGTAAAAATGCCCAGTAGAACAGGATGTTTCCATGAGATAAATGCACTACATTAACAGGCAGTGGGGATTTCCCCATCCCCATTCACACCACAGTCAGCAGTTAATGGAAAAATAAAGTGTGGCACAGACCTTGAAATGTTTATTCAGTTACACACAAATGAGCTAAGAAAGCATAAGCAAGGAAATCAAGATGCATATTACTGATTGATGTCTATTTGAAAAGGCTACATACTGTATGCCTCCAGCAATTATGACATTCCACAAAAGGTAAGGAAGTAAATGGCTATTGGTTACTGAGGTTACAAAGAGAATTGAAGGATGAATGGTTTCGATGTGTAAAATGTTATAAAACATACAAGGTTCTACTTATGTGTGAGCACTATGTGTTGAGTGATGATAATGTGTTTGTTTACTCCAGTTGACAAATGCATCATGCACAGACAGGGTGCTGAAAGAAAAGGCCATCGATGGGCATGTGAGGCATGAGAATACATGTTAAATTGGGGCTGCTAACAGGCACATGATACTCTATACACTGACAGCATTTTCTTGTAAATCTACATCTGCTCTAAAAATAAAGTTACCTCAAAAACCGGGGAATTGATTTTTAATAATAATCATCCACGCTGGGTGTGATGGTCCTGAAATCACCAAGCATGCTATTAGAGCTATTTGCTTTCAGTATATCATTTCTAGACAGCTATGGCACTCTGTTATTTTCCCATTCCAGGACAGCCTTACAACTGTTAATCCCAAACTACAAATGGTCCATTTTCTAAAGGTATTCACAGTCATTCGTTCCCCTCTCTATCAAACTACAAAATGTGTACATAGAGCTAATGTCTGAGAACCAACCGCCCATATGCTACTGAAGAATGTATGTTGTCACTGATTACCACAGTTCTCAAGGTTTTGCCTTAATCTCAGGAAGCTTTCAAGTTTGTAAATCCATCCAGAATCTTTCTATTACTGGTTCTTTCCAGCCAATAACATAAAATTTTGCAGCAAATAGTTTCTCAGTCACAAAAATATATTTGTATGTACTCATATACTGAATGTTAATTTTTTTTAAATTTTAGAATACTATTCTCACAAGTAAAACAATAGTTATTAAGACAGTAAATTTAGTAATATTTTAGTTCATTTTTAACATGATTGATTCCTACTATAATAGAAAAATGAACTATTTCCAGGGGTATTTCTATCAATCCCCTGGCTGTGTTGGTTATGGTTTTGGATATCCCTTGTTTTTCATGTTATGAAGTAACTGTATAAATAAAGTTATCAAGTTCATTTGAATTTACATTTTGTGACATATCTTATCTATATTATATGTCATATATAGTGACATATATATATAAATATAACACTCTATATATGACTTTAAACTTAATGAAATAATTTACTTAGAGTTTGTACTGTTTTACCCACTCTCTTAAATTAAAAAAAAAACTTAATAGTGAAAGTGATTGGTTTATTTCTGATTTTTATTTTATTTTATTTTTATTTATTTTTTATTTTATTTTATTTTTTTTTTCTGAGACAGGGTTTCTCTGTGTAGCTTTGTGCCTTTCCTGGAACTCACTTGGTAGGCCAGGCTGGCCTCAAACTCACAGAAATTCGCCTGGCACTGCCTCCCGAGTGCTGGGATTAAAGGAGTGTACCACCACTGCCTGGATTGATTTTTATTTTTTATTTTTGATAATATGCTCTCATTTTATTACTTTCAGTACACTAAATTATATAGAGGGAAAATATGCAAAAATGTTTTCTTAATTTGACACCATAAATATCAGAATAAAATGTTCTTCCTCATTTTTAGAATAATGATCTTTATTCAATATGCTACATAATTAATCAATTGATTTTGTGCATATAAATATGTTTTTGTGATTACATGTACAAGTATACCTTTTCCACACCAGAAGAAATGGCTCCTTACAGAAACTGCTCATGTGAGCAGGAATGGCAAACTATCATCCCCCAAATGTGTGGAACTCTGTTTCTTCTGAAGGAAGTTGGGGTGGGGGGACAGTCATAGAATGAACAATGCAGATATACTAATTTTTCTGATCCGGTGCCATGGCCCTCAGACTGGAATCTCTGGAGAGATAGGCTCTCCCTGGATTAGAGTTTCATCACACTGGCCTTGGAGGAGAATAAGTCAATAGCGCAAATACAACAGATGTTCTCTATTCTTTTACAGTTCAGGGGGTATTAATCACTAAAAATTCTTCACTGCTCTCTGTCTTTAAAATAACCCCCAGACGCATCACATTGTCTATTTGACTAGAAAGTGGGTCACATGCTTTAACTTAAAGACCCCATTGTTGCAAGACATTTGACAGCACTGTGAAACCCAGAGACTGTGCTATTGAAATCCACCTTGGATCAGAGAGTGGAGCCAACAACTAGTTAACAGGAATTAGCCACAGAGAGTACTGAGGAAGCCGGGAGACAGATAGGGAGATGCACAGGAAGGAGTAGGGAGGGACTTGGAGTTTAAGGAGAGTGGAGAAACTGCTCTTTGCTGGGTCTTCAGCCAAAAGGAACACCAGCTGGTTGATTCTCTGCCTCCCTGAGCTAGCTGGTCTTCACCACAGCATCTGACTCCTGAGTCATTACTGGAGAAAAGAATGATAGAGACTTAGTTAAAAACTACATTTGGTGTGAACTGCAGAACCAGTACAGGTAGGGCCGAATGTCCTGCCAGAAATGGCCTGAGTGGCAGGGTGCTGACTGCAGTGCCTTAGGGCGGCAGGTGGTAGTTAAAAATCTCAAGATATTCAGGTACAGATGCTAAGCTAATAAAAAAAAAAAAACTTATTTTTTATTTTATTTTTCGATGTACAAATATTTGTTTATAAGTTATTCAATTCTTTATTCTACAAATTGCAACAGTTCAATGATTAGTTAAAACTTTTTTCAGCCACTCTTGTTGCCCATTATATATGTCTTATATTGGTTTTCACAAATAAAAACAAGATAAATGACCTTGCATATATTCATTCATATTGAGTATTCTGAGTATATTTAGGTATGTATTAGTTCATAGGAGGACATTGCCGATACTAAAGGGAAAAATACAATGCCACAGAGGATACTTATTGCCAGTTACCTTTATACTGTAGTTAAAACATTTGAATTAAAATCTACTATGTTTGTAAAAGACAATAAAAAATATATAATTCCTGTTATACTAACTCATCCTATTAGAAATTGGTAAAACATTTATTCACATTAGAATATCATTTTGAATTCTCTCTGTGACATCCTGTCTGACTCTTTCCTTTTCATTACTTCTGTTTACCTCACTCTCCAACTCTTTCACTGATCCTTGAATCCAGACTTGTTTGCAGGCATGAATTGTTCACATTTCCTACATTTTAAATTCTGTGATCCCTGGAAGATCTGGTTGACTTCAGTCATTCTGTTTCTAAACTCCAGCTACACATCAGGTCCATGTGTACTGGGGGATATGAGGAGCATGATACTCGTGAAGTCCCATTTTTTCTTGAATAAATGAATACCCCAGAAGAATGCACTCATCTAATAATTATGAGAACCAGCCAGGTGTTCAGAATTTATGATATGACACAAATACACATACCTAGAATTGAGGAACTTTACAACATAGTAACAAAGACAGAAATGTGATGCTGTCAATTATTTGATATATTAAACTCACAAAATACAGGGAGAAAATGAAAGTTACATCTGCTTATTATCCAAGACAAGCTGCTGTACTTCTGTGCTGAAGTTTCTGCTTATAAACTTGCCTGTCACTCTGCTCAGTATTATATTCTGACATAACAGCTCAGACACTGAAAGCAATTCTGCAGAAGGGTAGGAAAATTTCCTTTCATATAGATATGCGTTTGTATGTATATACATGTGTATATATTTATATATGTGTATACATTTTACTCAGATAAATTTTAAGGTGTATATATGATACACATGTATGTATGTATGGCATATATGTATGTATATAAATGAAATATATATGTATAATTTCAAAAAAATTAAAGTAAATTTAGAATGAAAGAAACTAGCATTAACTTTAATCACCCAAATTCACAAATCAACAGTACTTCTTAACTTTGATATGATCAGAGATGTTGACTTATCATATGTGTAGTATAATAGGGAATTTAGTGTGGGAGTTAAATTTTCTTTAAAAGATAGGCAGGAAGTGGGAACAGCAAGGACAAGTTATAAAACATTCAAAACTGACAAAGAAAATATAATTTTCTTGTTTTTGTGTGACTAATGGCCTACAAGCAATTAACAACTGCTGAGAGAGAGAGAGCAACTTGTGTCCCCCAGGGATGAGGCCCTCTAGTGGGCCATCCAAGACCAAGTGGTCAATCCTAGAAGTGTATAAACCCAGACAACACTAAGTAGACTTGGAAGGTTATATTTATGTTTATTCAAATATACGTATTTGTTAAAATAAAGCTTAAAAAGAGGAGGTGTTGAATGTGGTAGGGAGAGTGGGTGGACATGGAAGGTACAAGTTGGGTAGAGTGAAGGTGGATATGATGTAATTATATTTTAACTGAGTTCTTAGAATATATGTTAAAAAATAAAACCTCTTTAAAACATCAATTTGTTTTAAAGATGTAAACTGAGGAAGAACACTGTAAAATGGAAACATATTAGGATAATAAATGTTCACAATTACAATTGGGAAAATAGATATATTACCCAAAGGGACCTGCAAAGTCACCCAATCCTAAATCAGAATTCCAGTGACATTCTTCACAGAACTAGGAAAAAATATAAAAAATAGGTAAAAAAAAAGAAAAAAAAAAATTATCACACAAAAAAAGACAAAATATACTACACAGAAGTAAAGAAAATAGCTTCATATTGGATCAAAATATAGTATTGCCAGAGTCTTCTGCTTGCCACAGTCAGGACAATCTTGTCAGCATCCACAGCCGCTCAGACCAAAAGAAAACAGAACTTATTGCATACAAATGTATGGCTGTGCAGCTAATTTTCTTATATCTTAAATAACTATTCTAGAAATTATACTTGCACGTGCTCGTGCTTACAACATTTCACATGCTTCTTGTCTGGGATTGATCTGCAGTCAGTCTTCTGTTCTGTTTTTATTTTCTTTTTTTTTTTTCTGCTAGCACAGCGATCAGGTTTATTATTAAATCAGAACAACTGACATACAGACCATCCAGCACAGCAAGTGCAGACATCTCAAACACTGCACTCAGGCCGTGTCCTAATCATCCTCTATGCGGACTGCTGGTAACAAAAAAAAGAAGGTACAGGAATACAGAAATACAGCATAGTATATACTTGTGGGGTTATAGCTACCTGTTTTTTTTATTTCTTATTTTTATTATTGAGAAATTTTCTATTCATTATACATACCAACCACAGATCCCCCTCACCCCTCTCCTCCCACTCTCAGCCTCCCCCTCTCCCGACCCACCCCCAACTCCTACCTCCTCCAGTGCAAAGTCTCCTCCCATGGGGAATCAGCGGAGCCTGGTATATTCAGTTGATGCAGGTCCAACACCTCCCCCCCTCCACTGCACCAAGGAGCACAAGGTGTCCCACCATAGGCACTGGGCTCCAAAAAGCCTGCACATGTACCAAGGACAGATCCCGATTCCACTGCCTGGGGGCCCCCTAAACAGTTCAAGCTAAACAACTGTCTTGCCTATTCAGAAGGTCTATTCTAGTCCCATGGGGCTCCAAAGCTATTGGTCCACAGTTCATGAGTTTCCACTAGTTTGGCTAGCCATCTCTGTACATTTTCCCATCATGATCTTGATTTTCCCTTGATCATAGAATCCCTCCTCTTTCTCATCGATTGAACTCCTGGAGCTTGGTCTGGTGCCCAGCCATGAATCTCTGCATCTGCTTCCATCAGTTACTAGATGAAAGCTCTATGATTACAGTTAGTGTATTCACTAATCTGATTACCAGAGTAGGCCAGTCAGGCTACCTGATTTTTGAAAAGGTACCAAAGACACACATTGTGTTAAAAGAAAGCCCCTTCAACAAATGGTTTCTGGGAAAAGTCAAGTTCACATATAGGATGGAACTAGATCCTTCTCTCCTTGAATATAAGTCAATTCAACATAAATCAATTGACATAAATAAGAAAGGAAATGACTAAAGAAAAGAAGAGTGAAACTATCTCAGAATGTAGAGAAAAGTGTGGATTTTTTGTGAAGGACTCAAATAGACTGGACAGTAGCCCTGATGTTTACTAATGGGTTTGCCAGGTATACATCAGACAAGAAATAATAGCTAGATCCTATAAAAAGTAGAAAACTTAAACAGCAAGTACAGACATCCTGGTAGCACAGGACACAAGAGAATGCATGACCCCAAAACTCAACTAAGTATAGCTCATAGGGGCACACAAACACTGATATGACAATAAGGGAGCCTGTATCAGTCTGACATAGGTCCTATGCATATATGTTATAATTGTATAGCTTGGCATTCTTGTGAGACTCCCAACAGTGGTAGTGGGTTATTTCTTACTCTTTTGCCTGCTCTTGGGACCCTATTCCTCCTACTTGGTTTCCATGTCCAGCCCTGATATGAGGGTTTGTATCTAGTCTTATTGTAACTTGCTATGGGTGTTCAGTTGATATGCCTGGGGGACCTGCACTTTTCTAAAGGGAAATGGAAAAAGATGATCTGGGGGAGAGGGGAGGTGGGAGGGGAACTGGAGGAGTGAAAAAGGGGAAACTATGGACAGAATATAATGTATGAGAGAAAAATAAATTTAAAAATATAATGCCATTCTTTCTTATATGATATGACCCACCTCAAATTACACTAATCAGCACTATTTACATAATTTCCTGGCTAGACCAGAAAAAAAATGAAATGAAAATTAAATTGATATTTTCTGTATTTTGTGTGAAGATGTTCTTTTTAGTAACAGACCAGAATTTTCTTAGAGTAAAATTTGAGTTAAAAATTTACTTAATATTGGGCTAAAACTAATAAAGATTCATTTTAACCACTTTGAAAGGCTAACATAACACATTGCTATATATCCTAAGATCAAATGGGCCAGTACTGAAAATATGGCATTTCCACCCAAGGTAAGAAGTACTTTAAAAGTTAAAAGGGTTACGGAGGTAGCCATTACTATTATCTGACCTCCATGATATGACCCACCTCAAATTACACTAATCAGCACTATTTACATAATTTCCTAGCTAGACCAGAAAAAAATGAAATGAAAATTAAATTGATATTTTCTGTATTTTGTGTGAAGATGTTCTTTTTAGTAACAGACCAGAATGATAATAGTTATATATTTTTAAAAGTTAGGAGTAATGCAAATTTATGTCCCTGATCCTAAAATAATTGTGAAGAAATTTTATAAGTGAGACAAAACTCAGGCTGGCTTGATCATTCACATCTGCTAATTTGTTATCTTCTTAATTCTCAACATCTGCTTTATCACCATTGTGGTAAGTGTTCTGACAATGTGCCTTGATTTCTCTTTATTGGAGATTTATTTTGCATTTATTTGTGAGTATGTGTTTATGTGTATTGTGGATGTAAATGTACATGTTGAGCAAGTGCCCCAGAAGTATGGAAAAGGGTGTCTGATCCTCTGGATCTTGTTTTACAGCATGTTGTTAGCGCCACATGTACAAGAGCAGTGTGTGCTCTCAGCTTCTGAGCACTCTGAAGCCCCACCTACATTCCTTAAAATACCTTAACATTTTTGTCTATATTAGTTGCTTGAATTTTAGTCATCCAAGACTCTGAACTTATTTGTTGGAAATTTTTTACACACACACACACACACACACACACACACACACACACACACATATAGCCACATGACCCACTAGAGACTTGACAGTTTACAAGCAAAAATACGGTTATGTTTAAAGAAATTAGGGGCATAAACATTTTTTTAAAAAAATCTTTAAAAACTATTTCTCAATAGTTTGCATACAAATTGCATGTTAATACTAAATCAGCCCTGTCTAACACTCAAGCTACCCCACTCTGGGGAAACTCATATTAGGTTAAGCTTAAATGGAATTCAGATAATGAAAAGTGAATATTTTTAAATGCATTCTATAATTTTGAGCAACATTTTCCTCTATTAAAATTTAATCCATAATATTGTAATAAATTGGTGTTTACTTCTATGAAATCTTTAGATTTCATCTCTCTAGAAATAATAACCACAGACAAATGACTATCAATACATAATAAAGCTTATGCCAAACACCAAAGGAAATAATGGATGAGTATTAATCTGTAAGTAATTACTAGTTGCATTCAGTATAATGTTTAAGCATCATAAATGCCATGCTCTCACATTTAACTATGGACAAACTGTTATGATAGGACTGAGTTTTCATTCTATTTCTTGTTGCAACAAGAACTTAAGGCAAAATAAATTTAAAAAATAAAGGACATGCTGGTGGCAATGAGCTTTCCAGGTGATCTTTCCAGGTTCATAGGTAGATGCAAGTACACTGTCCCAGAATAGCATAACTAGAACAATTGTTCTAAACTCTACCTATGAACCATCATGCATGATTAGAATTTGGTCTTCAGAAATTTATTCAGTTGAATTATTAAATACTTTTGTAATACCTCTGTGTTAATATGAGGTTATGCTTACCATTAGTTAGAGTACTATTGCAGCCATATATTATTTAAATTTTAAGTTTAAACTAGCTATAATGCTCAAATAATAATTTTGTTAGTTTATCTTCTCATGTGTTACTATTGTAATTAATTCTTCTGGTTTATATTAGACAGTAAACTAGTTAACTAGTTAATAAGAATAAACCTAGATTATTCTGATATGGGTATTTTCCCCTAAAATAAAATAAGCTATCCCATTAATTTATTAGGATCAAAAATGTAGCTGGGCATTTCGATCATTCTATGTATTTTGCATTGATATGTCTTTACATTCTTGAAAATAATCAGCAATTCATATCTTTTGACTCTGGCAGACTTCAATAAGAAAAATATTAATAATTTCATTTATAATTGATGATGTTTGAACACTTCCTGTAGAATGGCATTTCAGTTGTTGAGAGAGCAAATCAATCCACATATAGGTAAAATAATATAATAGTTAGATGTAAGATAGCAAAAATAATATCTATAAATTTCAAGTAGTATTTGAAAACTCAAAGTATAAAGTATAGATGTGAGGTACAAAACATGTAGCTAAAAATATGAAGACAAAACACACACAACACATTAAGAAACATATCTCAGAGCCTTAAAGAGTATATGTAGAAATAATTTGGAATGAATAATATAGAAAGATATGGGACTCTCAAGATAGATTTATGGGGAAAAAGACGGTGAGTTATCCCTATTAAAAACCCTGTTAAATATTGTGGTATCTCTTCTTGTTATTTTATAACATATTATTTTAAAATGTCATGTTATATTTTCTCCCTGAAAAAATTGCAGATACATGAAATTCTCCAAGGTAAAATGTGAATGATATAATAGTGGCTAGCATGCTCTAGGGCATACACTAAGTGTCTATGCACCTCTGATTTATGATGTAAAACTGTATAATGAATTTTTTCTTAGTTTGAAAATACTGTCTATTTATGACTCTTAATCATGGAGATGTTTTTCAAAATATAAATTTTCTATCTTTTGAATAATTCAAGGTAAAAATTTTAAGTATTTAAAACAGAAATTCTTTCTAGTATTAGAATATATATTTCATGAGGACCTGTTGTACAATGAAGACCTTACATATAATATATATGTATAGTTATTTCAAATACAGTATTTTAAATGCTTTCAGATTTAAGGCTCATCTTATACATGATCAGGAAGTGGAAGTGTCTCTAATGTGTCTGGGGACTGAAAACAGATCTTCAGAGTGATCATATGTACAGAGCAAACTGAAGAATGTGAGTGTGGTAAGCTTACAAATACAATGTCTAAGTAGTAAATACTAAAACATCGAAACTTAAGAAACAATTGAAGAGTCTTCTGCTGTAGTCTGATGGGGGATTTGGATCAGAGTTCCAAAAGCTTCTCCTTCAGGATTGCACTCCAAAATGAATCTTTCAGTGTCCATCAGATCTGAAGGTGGAAAAGATGACTTATATGTACAGCAGAGTGGCCCATGCCTGCTACTAGATATCCATGTCCCTGACACTAGAAGAAATATTATCTAAGAGCAAGTTAATATGTCTGGACTGATAATGCCTGCAGTGCACTAATGGATGGGGAAATGGACACTTCTTGTCTACACAGTATGAAGAGTTGATGAGAGTGTGGCAGAGGTCTGTCCTGCCATGGGCCAAAGAGAGGACACAGCTGAATATCCAATTAAGCTTTCTTAAGAGTCTATTGAAAGCACTCATCTGAGAAAATGTCTAGGCCTGCATTATTGTTGAAGAGACTTCAGGATCCCAAACTGTGATAGCAGTCTCTCTTGGGAGAAGAGATGCTTGTCACACTGAATTATTTAGGTGTATATACATGAGTATGTATATTAGGGAAATTACAGATGTCCTCAAAAATCAATTTACATTTACACTTTAAATTAAGATAACCAGAATCACCAGTTTTGAAACCATATTACTAAAAGTGAATAATAGGATTATATTTTAGTAAATAAAGATGAAATAATTGATTCTATTTTGAGTTACACTGAATATCACTCAATGTCTCCATTCTATATGAAGCCAAACTGAACTTAATTCAATCTAATATTTCTAATTCTTATTTTCAGGTACTGCACATTCATCATCATCTTAATTTGAAGCCATCTCAACTATATTTTATCTCATTTCACATAATTTATCCATCCCTCCATTTGCCCTGCCTAGATGACACTATTCCTTTTTTTTTTTTTAATTTTCTTCCCTGGCACTTTAATTAGATTCTGTTTTGTATGGTGTTAATTGGTTCTTTGAAACATTCTTATTATCCACATACTTTGTATCTGTTATTTAAGAACTGAATCCCAAAACTAAAGATTTTCAAATAACATTTATGCCTACATGGTCTCTGAATTGTAGTAGAAAAGTGTACAATAAATAAACAAACAAACAAATAATAAAACTAAACACAATTGTGGTGAGTGGTCTGACTTTAAATTAATAATCCAAATCCTATGTTGTTTCATCCCTGATTTTCAGTTTCTTTCTTCTATTATCTCCCTAGGCATCATCCTCAAACTTACACAATTTTCTCTTATTCAATGTCGCTCACTATGGTACAGGTATTCCAAGGCGTGCTTCAAATAGTCTCTGAAGACCATATTTGGAACATAATAATGTCCCAAGATGTTCCCATGCTATCAGTATTGAAGACTAATGAGAAATTCAACTTCAAGACAGTATCCACACAACAAAAGTGTGTGTTACTTGCCTACCATATGCTATCAGGGATGAAGAAATCCACCACAAATAGGCCTCAGTACAATATTTACTTTTGTGTAAGTTGTCTTTAACATTTTGTTAAAGGAAAATAAATAATACTATTCCATCTTAAAACTATTTCCTATCTTTTCATGTGTTGCTACAAGAAAAGAATGTATTTTCTGGTCCTTAGACACTAATAGTATACATGATATTAAGGCATGAAATTCTGTAAAGCTCACATTCATGGTCTTTATGTCTGTACTGTCTTAACTGTATGTTCTCATCATAGCCTGTGAGGTTGCCTCTAAATGGGGACAAAAATGTACAAGATTATGCTCTCTGTGATTAGTCTGAAAAGGAAAAGGAATTTTTCATATTAAAAATACAGAAAACTAGATGTTATCTTTTGCTTTAGAACCTATGTATAGAGAAAGGGTTTCGAGGGACATACCTCAACAGGAAAGGGAAATAGTACAGTTATGAATGGATCAGGAGGCTGGAATGGGAGGACCAAGTGGGGGAGGAAAAGAGGAAGAAGAGAGAGAAAATAAAGGGAGAGACGGCTAAAATTAAGGCTCAGTTGAGCAGCAATGTGGAAATCTGATATAGTAGAAACTTTCTAAAATATATGCATATATAAAGGGTATCTACATGAAGTCACCAAATAATGAGGAGACAGATACCCAAACAGACATCGCATCAACAAATTAAGCTTCAAATATTGGGATTGGATCACATCTAACAGAGCAATGTCCAAAGGCTTCCTATGGCAACCTCCAAACAACCCAGGCTATTGCCAAGAATGTGGGTTGCTCTGCAGAAACTGACAGCAAGACCTCATTGCAAGACCACATCTACACAACTCCTTGTACACAGGGAAGTCCGGCTGATGCCTACAGAGAGACTTCACCCCCTACATTCTAGGGTTGTGGGTACTGGAAGGAATTCTGGAAGCTAACATAAAGAAAGTTAAATACCACCTCAGCTGTAATACTTTGATCTACACTGGTGTCCTGACTGCAATATATGCTAGCTCAATATTGCCACAAAACTAGTGAGAGTAACCAACCAATATCTAATTTGTCTAAAGGCCTACTCTGCAATATGGAACCTATACCTGACACTGTTTAGATGACCAAGAACATGAGAATGGGTAGCCTAGGGAACTAGGGGAAATTAAATTGAGTTAAATAACAAATAACCTGTAGCAATAAAATGACTTCTAATGACATTATGCTATATTCACAAATCAGTACCTTCTTCAGCCATCATCAGGGAAACTTCCCACTGAAGCAGATAGGAACAAATACTGAGACCCACAGTCAGATACTATGAAGAGTATGAGAGACCTTGGAGCACTTAGTCCTAAATAGAATGTCTCCATCAAATTCTTCTTCTTAGGGCTCAAGAAACCCTACAGAAGAGGAGGTTGAAAAATTAAAGGTCAGAGGGGATAGAGAGCACTAGGAGAACAAATTCCTCTAAATCAACATGATCAAAGTTCATATTAACTCACAGAGACTTAGACAGCATGCACTGGATCTGCACCAGATCTTTCATGTACATATTATTGGCTTCCCATTTAGTTTTGTTGTTGTTTTATTTTCTTGTGACACCTCTTGAGATCTTTTCTGTCTGCTTGTTTTGTACAATTCCACTCTGTTAGTTTTCATTTTTATCTTACTTTATTTTGAGATGGCTGTGTTCTCCACTCATGGATCTAAGGGCCCTTAAGCTGCTTACTTTGTCCTGTGTCTTTTTCAGAACATTTCCCCAGAGATTGTTTGCAGAAGTAAACAGACCGCATGGAGCATGTGGTTTCAGGTCACATGAGAAGCTTTCTTATGTTCTTCATGTGGTAAAAGTCTCTCTCTCTCTCTCTTTTTAACCTGAAGATGGAAGGGGAAAATACAGCGAAGAGAAATGACATTTCCCAATTGTATGAAAGCAAAGACCGAGACTCATAACCTTGTAAGTAAAAATAACAGAGCAGCCAAGACACGCTCTGTCATTTCCTCCTCTACAATGAACAGTCTGCTACACACACCACTATCAAGAATCCATCTTGCTTACCACACTGTAAATCTGCCAGTGTCCCACTGAGAATTCTGCAGTTTTCCTAGTTCTTTGTGCCTATATTCATGCCACATCTAAAAAAGCTTATGAAGACAGGAACTACCCTTTCCAATTTGATAATTTAGCATTCATAAGTCTATGTCATTGATAACTGGGCCTCTGTGCAATGAATCTTATCCTTCAGTGATATCTACTAGTTTTAATCAAAACAATCACAAAGCTGGTAACCAAGCACCTCACAAAGTCAAGGCAGCATAAACCCTTTCCATAACCTTTCCTCATAAGCATATGATACATAATACTTCCTATATTACCTACATTCAGATCCTTCAGAGTCACATTCACATTTCCTGTGGTCTACTAACAAAGCCAAGTATCTATTTGTTTTTATTCATTGAAAGTACATCTTTTGTAAATTATGTTTCTCAAGATAAGGAGTGCCACACTGAGAGAACAGAGGGATTCTATGAGCAAGGGAAAATGGAGATCATAACAGGAAAATATACAGAGATGGACAGCCAAACTAGTGGAAACTCATGAACTGTGGACCAATAGCTGAGGAGCTCCTATAGTACTGGACTAGGCCCTCTGGATAGGTGAGACAGTTGTTTAGCTTGAACTGTTTAGGGGGACCAGGCAGTGGGATTGGGACCCTTCCCTGGTGCATGAGCCAGCTTTTTGGAGCTTTGTGCCTATGGTGGGACACCTTTCGCAGCCTTGGTGCAGGGAGGAGGGCATGGACCTGCCTCATCTGAATGTACCAGGCTCTGCTGACTCCTCATGGGAGACCTTACTTTGGAGGAGGTGAGAATGCGGGGGTGGGTTGTGGGGGAAGCCTGGGGAGTGGTAGGAGGGAGGAGAGGGGAATCTGTGGTTGTTATGTAAAATGAATTGAAAAATCTCTTAATAATAATAATAATAAAGAAATACTGAAAAAAACTAATGTAAATAAACTAGAAGGAGACAAGGAAAATAATTTTCAAATGGTACCTTTTTAAATGAATACCATCAAAAAAGCAAATGGCAAGAAATGCTGGCAAAGGATGACAAGAAAGAGAAACCATTATCCAGTGTTGGAAGGTAAACTATTGCTGTCATTGTGAAAATCAGGATCACCACATGGCACACATAATCACAGCACTCTATATCCTCCTACAGACATACTTCCTTATCCATATTCTGTGCTGGGCTTTTCTTCTTCTTCTTCTTCTTCTTCTTCTTCTTCTTCTTCTTCTTCTTCTTCTTCTTCTTCTTCTTCTCCTTCTCCTCCTCCTCCTCCTCCTCCTCCTCCTTCTTCTTCTTCTTCTTCTTCTTCTTCTTCTTCTTCTTTTTAGCTCAGCAAGGTTTCCATGATACATTGCTATGCATAGCAAGATGTCCACGAATAGATGAATGGATGAAAATATGGCACATATATACAATGGAATTTTATTCTACTATAAAGATAAATGAAATAAAATTTACAGGGAAATGGACAGAATTGGAAAAAATGTAAAAATTACATTAAGTTGAAAAATTTTAAATTGTAATGTTATGCAAGTTAACCAAGATTCTCAGACTAATGTCATATGCTTTCTCTCTCTCTTCCTCTTTCTCTCTCTTTTTCTCTCCCTCTCCCTCTCTCTCACCATCTCTCTCTCATAAACATATCTAGCCCTTGCAAATTTGCATATCTAAGCAGGAGAAAATATCTTCTCATTTCTATTATATAAAAATTAATGGTGGTTGGGATTAAGCTCAGTGGTAGAGCGCTTGCCTAGCAAGTGCAAGGCCCTGGGTTCGGTCCTCAGCTCTGGAAACAAAAGGCAAAATAACAAAAAATAATGTATTTTCAATATATTCTTATCATTTTATTGTCCTTGATTATGCATGCTTCAATTATTCTTTCCTCAGTTATTTAGTTGTATTTTTCCCTAACTTTTAGATATTTGTAATTTTGTAATTTGTTTGTGGTACTTAACCATACATTTAGTACTACAAATATATCTGTTGTAGTTAAATAAATCCGATAGTTTCAGGAGGCAGTGCAAATGTAAGTGTGTGTGAATGTATATTTATTTAATCTTGTTATTCATGCTGAGTATCATTATGTAACCCACGCAGAAATTTAATGACACAATTCATTCACCTGTTACAACTTTCTGAGTTCTGGCATCATGGCTGTACTATCAGATCTGATATGGCTGATAATAAAGTTGTACATTTTTCAAATTTTTGAGATAAGCAAATAAGATACGTATTTAGTATTTAGTTACCTTAGTTTTTTTTCTCTAATATGTGGAATATGACTTCAGGAGCTGATAATTTGGAATTTGCTTAGATGGATGTTATCAGTATTTTTTTTTTCAGTGCATTCTCAGCTCACTCCTTGTCGATAGAAGTATATACATACAAGTGCAATTTCAAACTCTCACAACAGTTCCCTTTCCAAGGAGTCAATTTTTTTTTCAAAACTCCTAAAGGGGCATACATTAAGAAGTTGCCTTTTCTGGCACTACAAACATTCAATGAAGCTCTTTTACTATCATTTCACACACTGCTAGTCCAATGGGAGGTACCTGACAGAGCAAGCTACAGCACCACCTGTGGTTAAAGAACTGGACACACATAACTCTCATGTCGATTATTTTCATAGTCTTAAATTTTTTCAATATTGGGATGGGTAGGTTCAAGGTTAGTGGCCTAGAGTAATACTGTTGTTTATAGGACCAAACACCCAACGTACTTCGTCATTGGCTGGCAGATGTGATAGTAAGTGACAGAGGACATCTCTATTGTGAAACACTCCAGTCCTGTATTTCAGTGAGAGAAAACCTGACGATGACAATTCTAATTCAGTTCTGAGTGATGGGAGTTACCAGGCCATTTGAAATTCGTACCAAAGTCCCTCAGCCAAAGGTAAAATCAATCTGAGACTATTTCCCAGTCCTATAACATGTAACACGGATAGAACCCAGTGAAATAGTTTTATTTGAATTCTATTTACCTCTTTCAGGCTTTATAAGTTCTACCCATTATTTGTCAAAACTACTTGTTCCTTAGTTGGCTCATTTCAAAGTCAAGAAATCCCAGAAGCCATTATGCCCCCACCCTGGGTGCTTTGGTGGTCCTGGTGGTTGAGGCCATTTTCTCAGGTAGATGCTCTGCTGCCGTAGTACACCTCTGCTGCTTTCAGTACTACATCAAAAGGCCATTTGGTCATCCAAATTAGTTTCCTTTTTCAAAAAAAGAGAAAAAATTTCCTGTTCATCTGTAATTGTAAGTTTTAGGAACAATATATAATATATTTTTACCAACTCTTTTAAAGTAAAAGTGTGGCTCTACCCAGTGACACATCGACCACAACCTTCATTACATACACCTATCAGGCATTCAGATGGCAGTGAGCCTGGCTACTACCCAGTCATTTTGTTTATCTTTAAATCCTAACTCCCTTGACCCTGAGCACAAGGAAAAGTCAGCAAGTTCTTGAGGATTCTTTATCTCCCACAATCTAATCACACACACAACAAACTTTTCCTTTTGAAAATGTAGCTGGGAAAACTAATGAATAAAGGTTACAAACCATATACCATTCCACATAGTAAATGACTGTTAACACAAACAGTTTAAGCAAAACCACTACCTGTTGGCTTCACTGGCACTGTAGAAGTACATTTGTTTCCAGATTAAGCATTAGAAAGTTTTCAACAGCTATAATCTCTGGGGTAACAAAAGAGAGTCTTTATAACATATAAGAAAGTGGTATTTTTCATGCAGATACATTTATATACACTCATAATTTAATAGAAATTAACCATTGTATGCTTTATAAACTAGGATATAATTTTCCTTTTGTGGAACTCTGTAAAACTGAAGAGCCCCACAAACTCAAAATAGTAATCACTCAGCATTATAGTTTTGTAAATGCAGTTTACTATACAAACAAAACTATTGCTGTGTCTTAGAGTTTCTATAGCTGTGACAAAACACTATGACCAAAAAATCAAGTTTTGGAGGAAAGATTTTAATGGCTTACACTGCCACATCACTGTTCAAGAATCTGGAAGCAGGAACTGATGCAAAGGCCACAGAGGGATGCTTCTCACTTGCTTGTACCCCATGGCTTTGCTCAGTCTAATTTTTTTTTCCATTTATCTTTATTAGGAAATTTTCTACTCACTCTACATACCACCCACAGATCCCACCTCCTCCCTCCTTCCACCCTCCAGCCCTCCCTCCCTAGCTACCCCTCATCCCCACATCCCCCAAGTTAAGGCCTCCCATGGGGAGTCAGCAGAGCCCAGCACACTGAGCCTAGGCAAGTCCAAGTCCGTTCCCACTGCCACCAAGACTGTGCAAGGCATCATACCACAGTCACTGAGCTCCCAAAAGCCTGTCCATGCACCAGGGATGGATCCTGATCCCCCTGCCTGGGTGCCCCCCCAAACAGTTTGAGCTAAACAACCATCTTCCATATCTAGAGGAGCTAGTCCAGTCCCTTGGGGGCTCCACAGCCAGTAGTCTACAGTTCATGTTCATGGGCTTCCACTAGTGTGGCCGATCATCTCTGCATGTCTTTCTATCATGATTTTGACATCCCCCGCATGCAGAATCCCTCCCTTTTCTCATCGATTGGCTTCCCGGAGCTCAGCCTGGGACCTGATTTCTTAAAGAACCCAGGACCCATCATGGGCTGGGTCCTCTCCCATCAATCACTAATTGAGACAATACCTTATAGCTGGATTTTATGGCAGCATTTTCTCAGTTGAGCTTCCCTAATTTCAGATAACTCTAGATTGTGTCAAGTTAACATAAGACTAGCTGGCACATATCTCTATTAAACTTTCATCTCTTCAACATTATTAATTCATGTATGATTTTTATTTTTTGCAATAGGAAATATCCTTTCCTATATACTGTGTTGTTACTTTATATGCATTACTTTTTTATGTTTTCTAATGATTTTTCTCCTAAGTACTAACATACCTAACCTAAGAGTACACATACTTATAATATTATACACAGATCTATTCCTAGGTTCTCAAATACATAGTAATAGACTTTATTTTGTTTATGGGGAAGACATAGCTCAATAAAAATACTTTTACATTTTCTACCATACTAATGTAATACATGTTAATAAATCCTAAACTCTCCTTTATTGTTTCTTTTTATTCTGGTGTTCTGAGACAGGATGTCATATAGCCCAGGATGACCTCCAACTCACTTTGTAGCTGAGGATGACCTTGAACTATTGATCTTCTTGCCTCCACTTCCCAAATGCTGGGATTAAAAGTAAACACCATCACACCCAAGTTTTCCAGGCAGCTTTTAGATGACTCTTAGAGGTAGGAATTCCATTTTCCATTTTACAGAAAACTGTTTCTGAACAAAGTAGCTACTTTATTTCCATTAGAAAGGGAGGAAAAAGTGAGAGCTTCAACAATTACTGAAGAAGAGGCCAACTCACTTAATGGCAACCTAAGCAAGCAACACTGAGCTATGGAGTCTCATGAAAAAGTCTGCAATCAACACACAAAACAGATGTCCAGCTGGGCAAAGCCTGGAGTATTGGATACAGCCAACAATGTTCCACAATTAACAGATATGTTACAAACATGAAATAGAAATGGTTAGCAGATTAAACATTCCCAAATCCATTAGCATAGCATCTCAGACATGCAAAATAGAAAACAATTTCTGGACACAAAATAGGAAAATGAATCCAAGACATACAACAGGAAGAGAGTATTACAGTAAGTTATCTTCAAACTACAAGTTCAAGACAAAAATCATGAGATCAGGTCTCAATTTGAGATCAGAAAAGCTACAGAAGCTGCTATTTCAATCTAGCTTGTGAAAGGCTAACATTTCCTCAAGCACAGCGTTTCTCAGTGTGAACTCACCATTCTGTTCAGTATTAGTTGTTTTGGATTTTATCTCCTACTCCTATATAGAATTTCACAGACTCACATACAAAAAAAGCAAAGGTGAAGATTTTCCACATTTTATTGTATATGTTATTATCAGTGTTTCATCTTGAAGTTCAAAGGTATATTAAATCAATGCACTAACTTCTAATATGCCACTACAATATGATACCAAGCATTACTGCTTACAAAACTATACACATGTAAACATGTAAGACGTTTGTGGTTTTGCTGTTCTTGAATCACTTGTAATACCTTTAATACTTGTCCACAAGTAATGAAACATCATATATATATGTATATATATATATATATACATATATATATATCACATGTCCCATCTTTGTTTAGTAACTTCAAAAGGAAACTGTCAGCTTCCATGGGGAAGGAAAGAAGGCAGAGCTACAGATGGAGGAACAGCTCTAAAATGATAGTTGGACTTCCAGTAAGGAGAAAATCAAAGCCAGTCTAAAAGATGAGAATGTATTACATACTGGGTAACTATAGCTGGAATCTGCCCAGGCCGCGAAATGCCACTGGTGTTAACGGTGTTGGATACAGGAGCAACAATGAGAAAAGCACTCAACTCTTGAAGGTTCAGCCTAAAATCCTGAAGTATCTGTGGCAAATGGGTGACCCTTTTCTGGTGGTGACAGGCCATGCCCACAGGTTTATCCAACAAAGTTGGCCAAGAAGAGGGTAATAAATGATACAGGTATCTGTGAGACACTCTTTACCACCAGCCACCTTCCATTGTCTTCTGAATAAAAGCATCAGTGGCGGGGGCACTCAAAGAGAAAATTTGGGATTATATTTTTGTTTAATTTTGAGACAGGGTCTCTCTATCATCTGGGCTGGTCTTGATCTTGTGGCCAATCCTCCTGTCTCACCCTCCAAAATATTGTGGTTACAGGTGTGGGCTACCCAGCATAGAAATTTGGATTTCCTTTACTTACTTATTTCTCTACCATTTTCTCATTATTTGCTCCCATTAAAGGGTTATTTATACTAAGCATTTTATGATAAAAAGCTTTTATTTTAGTATAAATTAAAATTCTTTGCCCAATCTAATTAATCATTAGATTGCTCAATATTTCCTCATTTTATTCATTTCTATGATTCAACTTCACAGCACCTATAGCAACGAAAAATCATTCCAGAAATCAGCTCCAATAGCACCTGTTCCTAATTCATCTAGCAAGCTTAAAATTCTCTCTCTACTGACATCATTGCAAACAAAGGTTCCCTGGCATGTAAAAGACTGCCATCCCATATAATAAACTCTGGTGATTTGGAAGCAAAGGCAGATTTCCACAGTAGCTCCTCACAGCATAAATGTTAAAAAAAAAAAAAAAAAAAAATGAACACACAACATTTCTTTTTTTGTGTGTGTGTGTTTTTTGTTTTTTGTTTTTTTGAGACAGGGTTTCTCTGTGTAGCTTTGCGCCTTTCCTGGGACTCACTTGGTAGCCCAGGCTGGCCTCGAACTCACAGAGATCCGCCTGCCTCTGCCTCCCGAGTGCTGGGATTAAAGGCGTGCGCCACCAACGCCCGGCTCACACTACATTTCTTATTGAAACTAGTTTTGTTGATTACCACCCACCCCCAGGCCCTTAATTTCTTTTAAATCTACAGTAACCAGCAACAAGATCCACACTTTTTATTGGACCTGCTTTTTCTTATTTAAAGTTTCATTCAGAACCTAATTTATTTTTTTCAAAATTATAGTGAACCAACCAAAGGACTGTGAACATTGCTTCTGAGGCCCATTTTCTGATAAGAAAGTTCAATTCCAACTGGGAAAATATACCTGAGTTTCAGAATTTCAGCCTAACATTACATTATCCCTTAGAAAAATAAATGTCCAAGTACACATCTTGTGTTGAAGGAGAACTGATTCATGCTTTTATAAAAATTTCAACTATTTAATGTTAATATGCCAAAAGACATCTTTGCTTCTTTTTCTGAAAAGAAAGGATTTTTATGCCAAGTTTTAATTTTTCTTTCACTATTGCAGTATGTCCAAAGTCGAAGGCGAGTTGTCCTCTAGGGCCCATCACATCTCCATAACAGAAAAGTCACATATGCCATTTCCCTTCCAGGCTTAGCCACATCGAAAACCAAAGTCCCATATGATGTATGGGATTCCCTAGAGAAAGACTATAAATATAAATACCACTGTATGTGATGGTTTGAATAGGAATTACTCCCATAGAATCATGTGTTTGGATGCTTGGCCCCTCATGAGTGGCACTACTGGGAGGTGTGGCCTCGTTGGAGTAAGCATCGCTTCGTTGGAGTAAGTTTGTTATGGTTGGGGTGGACTTTGCGGTCCCAGATGCTCAAGCTAGGCCTAGTGTGGCATTCATTTCTGTTGCCTACTGATCAAGATGTAGATTTCTCAGCTCTTTCTCCAACATCGTGTCTGTCTGCATGCCGCCATATTTCCCTCAATGATTATAATGGGCTAAACCTCTGAAACTGTGAGTCAGGCCCAATTAAATGTTTTCCTTTATAAGAGTAGCCTCAGCTTCTGGAACCCGGTGCCTGTGGTGTAACACCTTGCACAGCCTTGGTGCAGTGGGAAGGGGCTTGGACCTGCCTAGGCTCAGTGTGCTGGACACTGCTGACTCCCCATGGGAGACCTCAATTTGGGGGATGTGGGGAGGTGGGGTGGCTTGGGAATGAGGGCTAGGAGGTGGGAGGAGGAGGAGGGGGATATGTGGATAGTATGTGGAGTGAATAGAAAATTTCTTAATAAAAAAAAATGAAAGGAAAAAAAATAAGAATAGCCTTGGTCATGGTGTCTCTTCACAGCAATACAAACCCTAACTGAGACACTGGGCTCAATTTTTTTTTTCCTGTTCTCTCTTACCACTCTGAGGTAATGCATAGACGCAGTTGGTCTGTCCTGAGAATAATGAAAAAAGTAATACAACATAGACGAAACATTTAAAACTATCAAGATGTCCAAAACCTCGTAAAAACAACAGCTATCTTCTCCAAGAAAAAATTCTCTTTAAAAAAAAAATGAAGATTTGCACATGTATAAATAGGAAGTTACACTAGTTACACTCATCTATGGAAGTATGAAACCAACCCTGATATCTTATCTTTCTGCTTTTATCATATCAGAGACCTGTTTTTGTTCATACAGCGACATGTGACCTCCCAACATTTCTTTCACCTCAAATTATATTAAATATTTGCTATTTGTCGTTCCACCCTCAACTGTGCTTATAATAGTATTAAAGCTGGAAGACAATTAAAAACAAACAAACAAAAACTGAAGTCCCCCACACTTGGTATTTAGTCTTCTTGTTTGGGACTTTTAAAAAAAAAGGAAGAATTCACAACACACGACCTGAGCACCTGTTTCAAATTAAGCATCCTCCTTACATTTGCAAATGGTATCTTTCTAGTTAAGCAAACTGCAGCAGAAGACCCATGCCATTTGGTTTTCATCTTTCTGAAGTCAGCAAGACCACTGCATCCTCAGGGCTTTTCTGTGTTGAATCTGAGGTGGAGTAAAAGAAAAGCAGTCTTTCTGTTCTGAACCATGGATGCAATGTGAATAAAGACATCCCGATTTCACTAGGAAAGAGTCTCGATAAAGAACTAGGACATCCCAATGAGAAGACAAAGGAGAAATTGTCAAGTCCTGAGTTCAGAATTTTGAATTAAATATAAAAAAAAAAAACAAAAAACAAAAAAACACTTAAGGTCAAGAAAATGTTCATCCTGTGTAATAATATTCATCACATGGTCCATGCCATGCACTCTGCCTTTCATGGGCAGCCCATCCCAGGGCTGGAGGCCAGTTGCCCAGGGCATGCCTCAATCTGCAACTTCACTTCTATGTCGTCAATACTTTACTGAACTAGTTTACTTAAAAAATGAGACAATTTAAACATTAACATAGAAATTAAATTTAAAGAAAGGATAATTAAAAATTTTTAAAAATCTGAAATTATAAAGTGAAAGATTATAAAAATAATTATAGAATGAACCGACCATGAATGTGTGTGTATTATAAAAATATATAAAAATGAGAATTAAAGGAAAGGAGATAGAGAACTTCATCAACTTAGTAGCAGCACATTGAGTGATTGTGAAAGGAGGTAACAGAACTGAAAAGACACAGATACATTTGAAGAATACTGCAACCCGCTTCTCACTAATCATAAAACTAGACAACAGGAACATTTTATGTGAAAATTTAACCATAACCAATACAGATAATATACAACACACTAAAAATTTTAAATTAATAAAATCTCACATACTATGTTGTGAAAATGAAATTAAGACATAATCCAGTAATAATTATAAATAAGAAATATTGGAATTAATCAACAAAATTCTAAGTCATTAATATTTAGTGCACCAAAAGATATATTATAGAAGTAATAAGAAAAATTAAAATGTAATAAAATGAATTATTGCATATGTACTTAAAATACATATTCGTAATAACAAAGTATTTTATTCATAAAATTGGCACATACATACCCACATGCATATATTATGCATATACAATTGTATATAGTTTTATGAGGTAGTGTTAAAAAGTATACCTTTATAATTTCTATATTTTAAAAGTATGTGGATTTAAATCAAAATTTAATTATTCATTAAGCACAAAGCATTCAATTTAAAACATATTCTTTACATTACTGTGTTGAGCAGATGGCTTGAAGAAAATGATGAAATCACTTCTCTTCCATACCTGACTAACACTTTAGGTTGTACTATTAAGTCTCTCATTTAAATATAGTTTATGTTGCAATTATAGATGCCCATCTTTTTCAAGGTACTCAGAATGTGATCAGTCATGCCAAGACAGGAGAATTTTGAATAAGAAATGAGAATAAATGAAAAAAAAATTGACCAGAGGAAGTAAATTCTTGCTAAATTCTTTAAAACAAAATGTGTAAAGGCAATTCCCAAGATGTGTTATTATTCTCACAGGTCAAGAATTTCAGTTGCTATATGATTTTTATCTTGTTTATAAATTCAGATTTTCCCATATTACGATAATATGGAATAACAAATGATTAACAGACTTGTTTATAAAAAAATGTTACAGCAATTGTATGAAGATGGTAGCTTGGGGATTGGTATAAGATAAGGCTATACTTGTGTAGATGGAAGTTTATGAACACTCTTTCCCACAGAGTAAATGTAAACAGCCAGCATCAGTTTAGAGATTGAAATTCCATGAGTCTTATGAGAGCATCAAGTTTTACTGTAATTTGGGCATCAAGCGACTTTTGATATTCATTCGTTGTTTAAAGAATTGGAGCTTTTAAGTGTTGGTTTTGCTTATAATAATAATGTTCATTAAAACTTTAATGAAAAAGAGAGGGGGCAAGGAGAAGGAGAAAGAGAAGAAATATAGTTAGAAACTGACTGAAAAGTAATGGGTGGCATTAAGGAGAGTCCACAAGTGACAGCAGAGGAAGGTTTAGTATGTTTGCCACTGTCACTAATGTGTTTGTTCCTAACTTCAGTCATTCAGAAGGCATACCTGATTGATTCATAGTAACTGGGTCACAATCACGAGAAAAATAGATGTTACCTTGGTGAAATATCTATAGCAAATGATGTTATCCCATAAAAGATATTTATTTATGTTAACATAATTTGACAGATGCTATAAAAGTAGATTTTACTATGTGAGACAAACAGGTCAGGCAAAATTGAAGGGCACTCATCCTTGAAACAGAACAGGAGTCAAGGTGATGAACAAAGAACATTCTAGATGAATTCTGAATATAAATTTAGAAGTGAGTGGATCATCTGTATTAAAGAAAATTTAAAGAAATAAGAGTTACTGAGAGCATAATAATTCAGGGATACTTGGCAAATGATGAGGCATAGAAGAAGGTAGGAAAGTGATACATAACTCTCAGATTACAGATTGGAACTTTAAGTGCAAATGGGAGGTTTCACGTTGTTTAAATAAGATAATCAATTTATGATTTTAACATGTGCTCAGGCTTCCCTCTTTGGATTGTAATAGAAAGTGGCAAAGGGATATTCTCTCATTCAGAAGGAAGGAGAACTAATGCAGATACAATGGAATTCAGATAAAGTTAATAGACTTCTGATACATTCAAAACAGAATTAGAAGGTATTTTTAATATGTATGCAAATATTGCAATATATGTTGTTTAAAAATTACAAAATTGGGGTTAAATTTTTATTTCCTAATGTTCACAATAAACCTAATGAAGTACAAAATAACAGTTGTTTAGCACAATGTCCATGCTAGGATCTGTAGAAAGATAAATTGTGTCTTAAATTCTTTAGGTACAAAATCTTGACTATTTTAACTAACATAATAATTTAAAATCAAGTTCTTTACCATTTTGCCAGACATAATGACAAGATGTACTTCTAATGATGTGCTAGGTTATAACAATAATATGGAATGTGTCTTAGTTTGGTTTGCTGTTGCTCTAGGAAAAGGTTTATTTTATCTTTCACTCTCATGTCAAAACGAAAAATTAAAAATGCAATGCAATCATAATTCTCTGAAAACCAAAAGGTCAGGCCTGTCACAGCAACACACACTCTCTAGTATCAATTTATGTCTTATTTTGGTTTTCTGTTGCTCTGAGAAAACACAATGACCAAAGGCAACTTGAAAAATGAAAGATTTCTTTCACATTATACTTCCATATTACAGTCTGCCATGGAGGGAATTCAGGTCAGGATCTCAAGCAAGAATCTGAAGGCAGGAATTAAAGTGAGGTCATGGAGTAATGCTGCTTATGGTCATGCTTCCCCATCTTGCTCAGCCTGCTTTTTTTATTCAGGCTTGGACCACATGCCCAGGAATGACATCACTTTCAGAGGCCCGTGCCCTCCCACATTAATCACAACTAAGTAAAATGTCCTACAGAATGGTTTACAGGCCAATCTGATGGAGACATTTAAAAGTTGATGTTCACTCCTCCCAGATGACTATAGCTTGGTTAAAGTTACAAAACCTGATTAGGAAAATATGTCAAACTATAGCCAGAAGATTCCAGAGCACCAAACTACATTTTGTATATTTCTAATTTTATACTCTGAAATACAATAGAGCTTTTAAGAATGGGCTGGTATGTTTTTCTCCTGCTATTTATTGAATAACAATAAATTATTGAGGACACACATCTGAAGCTATTAGATATATACTGAGTACACATATTTAGCTTAAAATAATTTTGAAAGATGAGAGAAACCAAGTCATGGTGTTTATTCTTGAATATGAGTAAGTAGAATCAAAAAGTATTAAAACACCAAGTAAAATGTAAAGTCATACAAAAATTAGGCATATGTGCTTTGTTTACTCAATTTCAAGTTGTTTAGCTTAAGTAGCAACTATGCTGATTATACAAATTTACTGGATTTTTACTGATTTTTGCACTTAAAAGCATGCTAAAATATATGAATGCATGTTTTCTTAACACTATTATAAAATGAACCTATTATAGAGGATATACACAGTAATTGGTCATTGAAGAATATATTTAGAACAAACATATAGAATGTGAAAAATTACCAGTTATACCTGACAGAGGTTTAATATGTATAATATACAAATTATTCACAAAACTAAACCGCAAGAAATCAAACAATCCAATTAAAACTTGGGTCGACCCCATAGAAATGGATCAAGCCCTCTGGATAAGTGAGACAGTTGATTAGCTTGAACTATTTCAGAGGCCCTCCAGAAGTGGGATTGGGACATGTCCTTAGTACATGAGCTGGCTCTTTGGAACCTAGGGCCTATGCTGGGACACTTTGCTCAGCCTAGGTGAAGGGAGGAGGGGACTGGACCTGCCTCAACTGAATCTACCAGGCTGGGCTGACTCCCCAGGGGAGTTCATGCCTTGGAGGAGGTAGGAATGGGGATTGGATTGGTGGTAGGGTTGGGAGGTGGAGAAGGGAGGACAGGGGAATCCGGAGTTGATATGTAAAATTAAATTAATTATAAAAACTTAAAAAAAAAACTAAAAAATTAAACCCCAAAAGGTGCAAATTAGGAGAGATTGATTACAGACTCTTAATGACTTTCAAAGATTTTTTGGAGACATTTCTCATCTATGAACTATTGTTGGGGTAAAAAAATGATTAACTGAATAATTTGTTCAAAACCTTAGAAGGTGACAATGACTAAAATAGTCCAAGAGAATTATCACCTGAAGCTGAGAAAGAATTGGCCTTGGTAGAAAAGAAAGTGCCTGAAGAACATGTGGATCGTGTGGATCCAAAGCTGTATTGCATTTTGGTTATTTTAGGCTCTAGGCATTCTCCTACAGGAATTTTAATTCAGAGGGAAGATATTATATTGGAATGGATATTTTTTACCAAATAAACCAAATAAAAAATTAAAAAAAAAAAAAGAAAAAACTTGGGTCAAAAAACTAAACAGAAAGTTATCAAAACACAAAATACAAATGGCTGAGAAACATAAATGGGAGTTGTACAAATAATTCCACTTCTATCAAATATAAGCACCATAATAATTTTGTCCCATTATTTTGTTTAACTCCTAGAAATATTAGAATGATCATGAATGTACATAGTATTTCTGTCTGCTTAGCAGCTGCAAATGAATCTACTAATACTTTAATCAGTGCCGGTGGCCTCATAGGTCCCCAGTCAGTGCCTCGAGAGCCATGTAGACCAGAGTCTGGAGGGTCTTCCAGTCCTGCAGCCCTGGCTCTGCCGCAGCCTCATTTTCTAGGTTTAAACTTGGTTTATATGGTTCTAGTTACCAACAAAGACCTGGAAGTCAGATGGGAGGGTGAAAATCTGTAGATCAGCGAAGCTGAGAAGCAACCAGATGGCCTTGCTTTCTGGTCAGTGACATAGTAAGAGATGTGTCTTTTCATAGTTCAGAAAAAAAAAAAATGCCAAACTGTAGACCCATCCTTTCCTGGCTTCTTCATGGTTAATTCCAGTCAGCTCGTCATTGGCTCTATTCCTGCTTCAAGGTTTAATCTCATTAACAGTCTCAGGAGTGTCAGAGTGTGATCAAAATATCCTATAACAAATGTACATACCCAAGTTTGAGTGGAAAATTAACAAAGTATGTAGATATGTTTCTATGATTTGATCTTTTTACAAAATTGTACTCTAGGTGGTAGGACTTTAAGGATTCTTGAATAGAAGTTTTATGAATACATTTGTCAACAAAAGAATCAAAAGTTTTAAAAGAATTATCAATATCTTCTTATTCTGTTTATCAGCAATTATTCTTGCTTACAAACTGATGTATAAACAAACAAATTATCAAACAAACAAACAATAGCTTTAGCTGATGAGAAATGGTATTCAGGGGGGCATATTTACAGGACTTCATCTACTTTTCTCAACCATAATCAATGGCATCTTTACATAACAGTAGATTTGTAACCATTGTACCTGTTAAAAACCAGCATTGTTGAAGTTAGCATTGTAGCTACATTGAAAGCCCTGTCCCCAAAGGAATATCAAAATTTTATTAATCTTCAATATGTCTGGGAAAACATTTTAACAAAGCTCTCATCATTTGACCTTATATGTAGCTCACTTTATCAAGAAATACAAAGCTGAAGGGCTTAGAAGAGAAAGTGATGAAATATTTATCTAGGTTAGTGGAAGTTAATGGTCTGAAGGAATATAATAGGACTGATGTGCAGCATTACTGGCTCAATTCATATCAGAAGTCAGAGAATGAAACTGATTATTTAAAATCAGCTTCTGTGATTACATGTCCTTATTTTAAGTCATGTAAATACACATGGAAACACGCTTAAAGGAAATAGAGGAATTAATCAAAATATGACTTAGTTAAGTTTGGTGAACAAGTAAGAATGAGAAAGGGAAGCTATTATATTTTCCCTTGGGATGCTGATAATGACTGACCATGGCATTTAAGATAATTTTTAAGTTGTTATGTATCTGTGACCTTGGTGATACATGAAAGATTCAACAGCTCATAAAATGTTCCCAGAAATTAGATCCTTTGAAATTCCTTGGATATCCTTGTGACCCTAAATTACATTTTTTTCAAAAATAATTATAGTCATGAGTTCCAAATTTATCACCCATTGACTTACACATTTATTTACTCAGGTAAGTTGTGTCTTGGGTAATTTTTTTTTATTCTACTTGGTAAAATACCTTTATTGAAAGATCCAAGACCTTTATATAAGTTGTTAGATAAAAGAAAGTAAGTTGGCCAGGCGGTGGTGGTGCATGCCTTTAATCCCAGCACTTAGGGCAGGCTTATCTCTGTGAGTTCAAGGCCAGCCTGGGCAACAGAGTGAGTTCCAGGAAAGGCACAAAGCTACGCAGAGAAATCCTGTCTCAAAAAAATAAAAAATATAAAAAAAAATATAAAAAAAAAAGAAAGTTGAGTAAAATGTCTTTGGCATAACTGCAGTACTGAAATCTCTCAGATATTTATATTCTAAATGCAAAAGTGATAAAACAAAGCTTCCATTTAATAAATGCAGATTGAGAATTAAAAAAAAAAACAAGAGGTCATTTGGGAAATATTAGTTAGACAATATTGACTCTACAAAATAGATAGATAGATAGATAGATAGATAGATAGATAGATAGATAGATAGAGATAAAAGTTCTGTTCTTCTTGCAGTGCTTTTACTAAAGCAGGACATAAAAAAATTTCTAAATCATAAAAACAGAATTCCATGTAGATGAGTCAAACAGTTGAAAACAATATATAAAATAAAAAAACTTTGTCTTTGTTATTGTTCTTTTGTTTCAATAAAACATCATGTCGGGCTGAAGAGATGGCTCAGGGGTTAAGAGCACTGACTGCTCTCCCAGAGGTCCTGAGTTCAATTCCCAGCAACCACATGGTGGCTCGAAACCATCTGTAATGGGATCAGGTGCCCTCTTCTGGCCTGCAGGGATACAACCAGGCAGAACACTATATACATAATAAATAAATAATCTTAAAAAAAAAAAAAAAAAAAAAAAACACCTCTGCATGAATGCAGAAACATTTATTTTAAAAAAAGCAACAACAACAAAAAAAAAAAATGGAGAAATGGATGAGATCCACATGAACAGCCTGGACATGAGTGGGAGCAATGGAGGGCGAGGGGAGAGGGAAAGAGAACAGGAGATCCCAGCTGGATCAAGAACAGAGAGGGAGAACAAGGAATAGGAGACCATGGTAAATGAAGACCACATGAGAAAAGGAAGAAACAAAGTGCTAAAGAGGCCCACAGAAATCCACAAAGATACCCCCACAAAAGACTGCTGGCAATGGTCGAGAGACAGCCGAGACTGACCTACTCTGGTGATGGGATGGCCAAACACCCTAATAGATGTGCCAGAAACCCCATCCAAGGACTGAGGAATCTGGATGCAGACATCCACGGCTAGGCCCCGGGTGGAGCGCTAGGAGTCTAATTAGTGAGAAAGAGGAGAGTTTATATGAGCAAGAATTCTTGAAACCAAGGTTGGATAAAGCACAGGGACAAATAGCCAAATGAATGAAAACACATGAACTATGAACCAAAGGCTGAGGGGCCCCCAACTGGATCAGGCCCTCTGAATAGGTGAGACAGTCGATTGGCTTGATCTGTTTGGGAGGCATCTAGGCAGTGGTACCAGGTCCTGGGCTCATTGCATGAGTTAGCTGTTTGAAACCTGGGACTTATGCAGGGACGCTTGGCTCAATCTGGGAGGAGAGGACTGGACCTGCCTGGACTGAGTCTATCAGGTTGATCTCAGTCCTCGGGGGGACCTTGATCTGGAGGAGGTGGGAATGGTGGGTGGGCTGGGGGGAAGGGGAGGGGGACAGGAAGGGAGAGAACAAGGGAATCTGTGGCTGTTATGTAGAACTGAATAGTATTGTAAAAAATAAAAATAAATAAAAAAAAACCATCATGTCCAAGGTAACATAAAATAAAGCATTTAATGGAGGGGTTATTTTCATATTCAGAGAGCTAGCCTATGACCCTCATGGGAGACCATGGAGTCATGAAGGCAGACAGGATTCTGGAGCAATAGCTGAGAGCTCACATATGAACATATGATTCACAAGTTGCAGACTGAGAGAGACCTAGACTGGGCCTGGTGTAGGCTTGTGAAACCTCAATGCCCACACTCAATGATACCCATCCTCAATCAAGGCCACATACGCACCAATGAGGCCACACCTGCTAATCATTGCCTAACAGTTCCAATAACTAAGGACCAAGCATTAAAACACCTGAGACTATAGGAGCCATTCTTATTCAAATCACCACACACGTATGAAATATAATCTGTTCACGAAGCATCTACTAAAGTTTTACAAAGGGCCAGTCATTTTAAGATAGGTCACAAGAGCAGATTTAGTGTATTATGGAAAGTACACTTTCTTCTATGGAAAGGAGAGCTGCATGTTAAATTAATTACAGAAAATATATTATTCTTGATCACAGATGCTCTCCTAATGTTGCTATTGAATAAAATTTTATGAGCATCACATGGGAAACAGAAACAAAACTGTTTTATTTATGCCTTGTAACGACTCCCTTAGATAGTGTTAGTATTTTAACTACCTTACTTATGAAGAAATAGCATATCTGAATTCACTAAGTTACTTACAGTTTAATACTTATATGCTTGAGTATGTGTGTGTGTGTGTGCTTGAGTAAGTGTAGGTGTGTATATGAAGTATCAAAGATAACATCGGGAGTCTTTCAAGGTTGCTTGCTCTCTAGCATATTTATTAAGGTACATTATCTCACAGAGTTTGCCAATACAGCTCTAAAAGTTTCCAGCGAAATGTTTCTTTGTAGACATATCTTATAACAATAGCAGTCATTAAAATGAGGTTGTTTATGCAGAAATCACAAACAATATCTCAATATAAATTATAAATGCAATAATAGTGAATAATGACATCTGCCTAGCCTCTTAATGTACACTGTTTGGGGATTTTATTTGTTAAGGTAGATGAGAAAATAATTTAGTAAATTCATATTTGATATTAAATTTTTTCTTATGTTCTTCACTGTGATAAGACATTTTCTGTAAGAATTAAGGATATTTAAATGAGAATGAACTGCTATAAATCTTGTTTAATCCTCAAGCTTTTAAGGAACATATTATAATGTTTAAAAATTCCTAAAACAATCATTTGTTAACTAGATAGCATTAACATATGATTGGAATATATTTAAGTTTCCATTATTTAAAGGTTAAGAAATAATTCCAATGGAGTTATCAGACAGAGGAAGTAATAGAGACGTGTGCAGTCTATTATCATGAGAGAATGAGTGATCTTTTAATTAAGTATAGCTAGGAATCTTTTATTATCTAGAAAACTCATTTGTTGAAGGTCCTTCAAATAAATTGACATTTTCCATATAATAGAATTTTAAAACCATTGATCCCTTGTGAGTGTTTTGAAAAACATTCAGTAGTACCTAACAGAAAAAAGTTAAATCAATCTTTCATTGCATTTATAACACAATGCTTAACTTTGTACTTACTTAGATTTTTGAGTGAATTTATGTGGTGCTCCTTATGCACACACAGGAGCAATTTTAGAATAATTTCCATTGCACAGTGGATCCTTCCATACTTCATGTCATCACATAACACTTTGTTAATGGAACAGGCTTATTGCTATCATTGTGACTAAATATGCAAACACGTTCTTGAAAAATTAGCAGTGTTTACACATTTAGTATTCACTCTTTTGTCACTTATGGTTGTGGAAAGTTTTGACTTGCTAGTGAAATTATGTTCCTATGGCATCATGACAATATTGTGCACTAGAGAAGAGTGTGTGTTGTGATCTCAGCATTTAGTCATGCAAAGAATAGATAGAAGGTCCATAAAATAGTTGGAAGAGTTGAAAGTACTTTGATTTATGTCAGGAAGTAAAATATTTCCCTATCCCCAAGCCCCGCAGTCCCACAATCCACTTATAAAATAATCACTCAGACGCTTATATCACTTATAAACTGTATGGCCGTGGCAGGCTTCTCGCTAACTGTTCTTTTATCTTAAATTAACCCATTTTTATAAATCTATAGCTTGCCACATGGCTGGTGGCTTACCGGCGTCTCTACATGCTCTTCTCCTGGCGGTGGCTGCAGTGTCTCCCCCTCAGCCTTCTGCTTCCCAGAATTCTCCTCTCTCCTAGTCCCACCTACCTCCTGCCTGGTCATTGGCCATCAGTGTTTTATTTATATAGAACAATATCCACAGCACTTCCCCTTTTTTCTTTTTTTTAAAAAGGAAGGTTTTAACTTTAACATGGTAAAATTACATATAACAAAACAATTACCGAGCAAGAATTATAGTTACAATATTAAAGAAGATGTCCTATCTATCTTATATTTGTGAGTTTAAGGTTTTATAGCTAACTTATCTTTTATCATAACTGAGGAAATTTATTATAACAATATTCCCTATAACCAACCCAAATATGACTTGTTTTCTTCAGTAATATATGTTGCTATCATTTTGCATTTTTCACAGGTTCCTCTATGCTTTCTACAGATAAAATTATGTATGCGTTCTTTTGAAAATTTATCTTTTATTCATTTTACTAGTTAAGCTAGTTCATAAAATGAGCACATTATTTCTGTGACATTTAAAACAACTGTTTTCATGCCTTGTTTTTTTTATTTTTTTATATTTTTTTTTATTTTACAATACTATTCAGTTCTACATAATAGCCACAGATTCCCTTGTTCTCTCCCTTCCTGCCCCCCTCCCCTTCCCCAAAGCCCATCCACCATTCCCACCTCCTCCAGATCAAGGTCTCCCCCGAGGACTGGGATCAACCTGATAGACTCAGTCCAGGCAGGTCCAGTCCCCTCCTCCCAGATTGAGCCAAGCGTCCCTGCATAAGTCCCAGGTTTCAAACAGCTAACTCATGCAATGAGCCCAGGACCTGGTACCACTGCCTAGATGCCTCCCAAACAGATCAAGCCAATCGACTGTCTCACCTATTCAGATGTTATTATAGTGTATAATATAAACACGAATTTATTAAATAATCAAACACATACTGCTTTCAATAGTAGAAGGAAACTGGTATATGAAGACCAATTACAATCCAGGCTTACTATTTTGGCTTTAGATTTTTAATCTTTTTTTAATTTTTTCTTTCTTTCTTTCTTCTTTTCTTTTCTTTTTTTTTTTTTTTTTTTTTTTTTTTTTTGGTTTTTCGAGAGAGGTTTCTCTGTGTAGCTTTGGAGCTTGTCCTGGAACTCAGTCTGTAGCCCAGGTTGGCCTCAACCTCACAGAGATCACAGAGATCTGCCTGCCTCTGCCTTCTGAGTGCTGGGATTAAAGGCATATGCCACCACCGCCCGGCTTCTTTTTTTTTTTTTTAACTTTATGACTTCTTATAGAATAAAATTTGATAATTGAGTTTATTCCTATTGGAGAAATTAGGTAATGGTAACACACAATGCTATTACCAGTATTTTATAGTTATTCCTAATTACTTATTCATTATAATTAAAAATGTTCATTTATATGATCAAATGTATATTGACTAAATTTTTGGAAAATTTTATTTTTTTCTTATTAAATACAATTGTATGGAATTTTTATAACTATAGAACTGAATGATTAACATTTATATATGTTGTTATCAATGTATTATCTTCTTTAAAACCTGAATGCTGCCAGATTTAGTAGCTTATAATTATAAACTCATAATAGGAGGCTGTGCCTAGAGGACTACTGTCAGTTCACAGTTTATCTGGGCACATTGTGAGTTCCCGGCTGGCCTCTAATATACTACACACACACACACACACACACACACACACACACACACACACCATATACACCTCACTCATACATATCCCAAACACTATACAAAATCATACATGCAGGGAGACAAAAGGATGATGTAATTAATTAGCACATATCACTAAACACAAATGTTCAGTATGTCTATTGGACTTCAGTGATCACAATTACAAATTTTAGAGATTCTGTGGAACCAAGCCAAACCACACCGTTTTCATACCCCTTAGTTCTACAGCCACAACTTTTGCATTGCCTTTTTCTAGTGAACCCCAAAGGAAATTGCCCTTCTGCACCATCCTTACAGCCCTAGGACCAGCCCAGGTTGTGCAACTCCTGCACTCAATCACTCGCGATTTACCCCAGAACCAGCCCTAGCTGTACCTGTACCATCTTCACATTCCCAGACCTAGCCAAGTACTTGCAAAAAGAGCACCATCTTTGCCTAGTGAGTTTACAAGAACCCACCCTGACATCAACACTACTTTCTGAGGCTGAGCTCAGTTTGGAGATCTCCTGCGTTATCACAGGCTGAGGTAGGTTAGAACCTCATATCCAGCATGGAACCAATGAAAGAAGTTCACATGCCCAGATCAAATCACAAAAACACAAATGCCTCTCCCTTAAACCCATTTCCAAAGAAATTTTCTCCAATGAGAATCACCTTGATCGACCTCAGGACATAGAATTTAAATGAACAATTATGAAGTTGATTAGAAGGAATTCCAAGAATTTAAAAGAGATATGAAGAAACAACTTGATGAGCATAAAGAGAGTAGTACAAAATGCCCGAGTGGTGTCCAAGAAAACACAGATACATAAATGAAATAATGATGGGGATTTTTCTATTGCTGTGGCAAAATACCATGACCGTTGCAATTTACAAAGTTTGTGGTTTGATTTGGGGCTCATTGGTGTACAGTGTCAGAGTCCATGACTGTCACTGCTGGTACAACAAGCAGGAAGGAAGGCACGGCACGGGAACAGTAGCTGAGAGATTATATATCCATCTGCAAACTGGAAGCAGAGAGATCTAACTGGAAATGCAGTGGGGGTTTTGCAACTTCAAAGCCCACCCCTAGTATCATATCTCCTTCTAACAAGACCACACATTGTAATACTTCCTAAATGGCTCTACCAACCAGGGACCAAGTATTTAAATATATGAGCCTATGAAAGAACACATTAAAATCATCAAACTTGTCTCAGAGAACTTGAAGGTAAGACCCACTTTCTGAAGACATCATATACTTTGGACACACTTGGGGTAATCAAGTTTAACTGACCTGGACTCTTCTTCCCTGAAAACTAGCTTTCCCTGTACCTGAACACTGTGTAAGCTGCCAAGGGAGTAAAGCAGTCAGGAATCCTACCCAGGTGTAAAGTCTACAGACCACAACAATGATAAGATATCTCCAACATGCAGTACATCTTGATGGTAACCAACAGAACTTTAATTAGACTTAAGGCTTGTTCAATATATGAGAATTCTTTCCTGATATTCTTTTTATTATTATTATTGAAAATAGACCCTTCTTTCATGCAATACATCCCAACCACAGTTTCCCCTCCCTTTACTCCTCTCAGATTCCTCCACCCACTTCTCCCCCTCGCCCGCTGTATTAGAAAATAGCAGGCCTCCAAGAAATGACAACCATGCAGGATAAAACAAGATATAATATGACCAGATAAAAGTCCTCATATTGAGCTAGACATGTGAACTCAACATGTAAAATGAGTCGCAATAACTGGCAAAAGAGTCAGAGATATACCCACTCCTATTATTAGGAGTCTCACAAAACCACCAAGCTAACAAACAGCCTTAACATATACAAAGAGGACCTGGTGTAGAGCCATGTATGTCCGATATTTGCTGCTTCAGTCTCTGTGAGCCCATGTGAGCCCAGCTTAGTCTCTGACTTTTTTTTCCAGCCAGGCAAGTCCAACTCAGGCCTGCAAAAAAAAAAAAAAAAAAAAAAAATCACACATTTTATGAAATTTTGCTCTTGGTAACCTCATCCTGTGGTTCTGTAGCATGAACTTTCCTGGTTCTCTTAACCTAGCCAAGTGACTATGGCTGATGAGATCATGGATCCTAGAAAAGAACCTACTACTGCCACTTTCCTAAACGAATATATTTTCTAACTGCAACCTAAACAGGAATCCTTAGACCCAGAGTAAGTGGAACTCTCATTCCTCATTAAAACAGCTTCTTTTTGCAGAAGGCAAGATCTTCAGGAAAAGCTAAAACTGGTCAAAATGCATACAGCAACTGAGAATGGGATGTATTATCACAACTAATATACCTAAAACACAATCATTTACACTCATGGCTCAGGTAATATCATGGACAACAAGAAGGAAAGACTGTATGAGCCAGAGGCTCAGGCTGTCTTATTCAAGATAGTATCTTTTACAGACAAGTAAAATATTATCTATGAAATATCAACAATGTCAGTGCTAAACAAAACTACCAGCTAATGTAGATGGGGAAAATTTCAGAAGATACCACCCTAGATGAAGAGCTATAGGCAATTATTGGCTATCTAGAGAGGGTTAATCAATTTAGTCTAAGAATGAGGCCTTTAATAGATGATCCAATCCCAAGTTGTAAGTTCTAAATATACAAACACGAGAAGAATTAAATGTAATCAGCAGTCCATATATCTGTATATTATATGTGGATCATTAATTATTAAAGAAGAGGTCATGAATTTGAGTTGGAGTAGAGGATACATGGAAGGAGTTGGAGCAAGTGAGGGAGAGATGGAAATGATGTAAATATCTTGTTTATAAAATTATCAAAAATGTATTAAATAAAAAGCTTTTAGTTAAATAAAAACACACAGAATTTAGGTGTCACTATTATCTATATATATCTAATCTATTATTATCTATATATCTATATATATATATATATATATATATATATATATTTATATAGCCAGAATTTTACATCTTTTTTAAAATAAGAGTTCATTCCATAACCCATCATGACTTTGAAATTATTGTGTAGACTAGGCAGCTCTTCTACACAAAATCTTCCCGTTTTGGGCTCTTCACTGTTAGAATTACAATTATACACCAACATACTTTGGGCAATTTTCTACATTTAAAAAGAACATTTTAGAACACTGAAGTACACTCAAAGTTCTGAAAAAAATGTCCTGAGTAAATTTGGTTATAAATGTAAACAGATGTAATAGAATCTGTATTATTGAATTTACATATTAAACATGAATAGATTAGTAAAAGCTTCTTCTTCTTAAATGAGGCTTTATTTTCTTTCTATTTTTCACCAAGACTAAAGCAATAAAGATAGGATAATTAAACCTGGGACTAAATTAATAGTTTCAAATCTTGGATCTGTTCATGACTATTGGAATCCTGGAAATTTTATTTAAAATCTTTGCTTTAGAGTTTTCTTAACTACAGAATGAATAATTGACTTTATGTCTTAGAGGATGTCATGGAACTAAGCAAAATATTGCACAAAAATACTCTACCTCAAAGCATTTTCTCTGTATTTTATTATTGTCATATTATCATTATTATTATGAGAACTATCAAATTGAAATTAATACATGCCTCTGATACAAAATCTAAGTAATATTTATTACTACTTTAATGGTCTCCAATAACATAAATTTCTGCTTATGTTTTCATCATAGAGATATGATGAAATTCTCAGTGGGATAAAGTAAATCACATAAGTTAGTATTCTGTCCAGAAGTTCTAGGCATAATATCTGTCCTTGTTTTTGGCATCTACTTCCATCTTTCATCTTCCAAACCTCCCTGCCTAGTAGTCTATTGGAGAACATTACTGCTATTCACTTCTTAAGACTATTACTCTTTTGATAACTTAGTGATTATTTTCAGTTCATATAGACAGTTCAAATAATTACCCTCATCTTAAATAAAATAATTATCAACCTCAAGTCTATTTTCAACAGTGATTCCTTCTTGCCATATAGCAAAAATTTTAGGTACTCTAAGGATTAGATAGAAAAAAATTATATTTAAGAGATTTATCTTATTTTAAATTACTCTTATATATATGAGAATATGTGCATTTGAGGGCAAGTGTGTAGTAAGCTAACTAGGAAACTGTGTTGAATACCCTGGAAATTTAGTTCAAGATGCTGTGAGTCAACTGATGTTAGGTGCTGGGAATAAAACTTGTTGTCTCTTAACTGCTGTGCCATCTCTCCATCATTTAAAGTACTCTTTGGAATCATCAGATGAAAATATTGCCCCAGTCAACCAGTGCTATAGACAATTAGTTTCAAAAAGTTCAAACTAGTTCAATTATGGTTAGTTGTTTGCAGGGTTTCTGGAGAAGAAAAATAGGAAAAGGATCTAGTTAGTAATTGCCTGTCCTTCACAAAGTCATCCTTGGGAAATAAAATATTTTCTCACATTTCACTGACTTACTGTATCCTTAGAGCTTGAGCACATTATTCATTAATTTTACAAACACATTCTATTTTCATATTTTGTCCTAATATGAATGAACATTACCTTCCCTGGTAAAGCTATTGTGACAACATAATAAACTGTGTTTCAGATGTGATTCACTGTCTAAGTTATTCAAGTTATTCACTGCACTTATTAAATGCTGTAATTCTTATCAAGATGGAATTTCTGAATCTTTCCTAAAGAAATTTTTATGAATATAGTTACCCAATTAGTATGAGATCATTCTTTGGTTTTCTCATTTAAGCCTCCTACACACTTTTCTAATTTCTTTTGTATTTGGTACATTGTTTTATTTTGTTTCTGTTTTGTTTAATTGATTGTTCTTGCTTCAATGTTTTCCCTCAGAAGTCCTTGATAAACTAATTTTAATTTTTTTAATATCTCACTTCTGAAATATTTTATCATTTGGACATTTTTGGAATCCAGGTGCTCTTTATTTTAAGCAGTTCTACATTCTTTTTTTTGGGGGGGCGGGTTTCGAGACAGGGTTTCTCTGTGTAGCTTTGTGCCTTTCCTGGGACTCATTTGGTAGTCCAGGCTGGCCTCGAACTCACAGAGATCCGCCTGCCTCTGCCTCCCGAGTGCTGGGATTAAAGGCGTGCGCCACCACCGCCCTGCGCAGTTCTACATTCTTAAAATCTGTGTATGGATGGTAGGAAAAGACAGACCAACAACATGCTCATTGTTTTAACAGCTAAGTTTAACACTAAAGACCTATTTTAAACAAAATTTCAAGTGTACAAACAAATTAGCCCATCATGTGTTACAAAGTAATTTTCTTAGGGTTTACTATGGCTGTGAAGAGACACCATGGCCATGGCAACTTTTATAAATAAAAGCATTTAATTGAAGGGGGCTTGTAGGGAAAGGGCCAGCTAAAGAAACCTACCCTGAGCCTAGAGCCCGAGACCAGCGTTAAGAAACAGCCTAGATCTGAGACCCAAGCCAGTGAAAGAAACACTTGATCCCTGAATCCAGAACCACAGAAACATGCCCTGATTCTGAAACCAGTGCCAAAGAAACACATTTTGTCCCTGGAATCAGAGCCAGTGAAAGAAATATGCCCTGGCCTTAGAATTAGAGCCAAAAAGCTAAGAAACGCCAGTGAAGGAAACAGTTTAGCTCTGAGATCAGGGCCAGCTCTGCCTCTAACCAATGAAACTAACTATCCCTAAGCAGAAAAAACTAACCAATCACTAGGGAGAAAATCTTCTCCCTAGAGAAACTCCACCCCTAAGAAATCCTCTATAAACCACCTGCCTGTTCAATTGTCAACTGTTCTTTCTGACTCCGGTAGAGGCAGCCACTCTCCTGGGCTCCGCCTTCCCAAATAAATCTTTCTCTAAAGAGTTTTGGGTGTGAAGTTCATCATTCCCAGGTATCCCTTAGGGGACCGAGCAGAAAAGCCTTGCAGAGAAAGTCCCTTGGGGGACTGACTGAGCAAGGCAGAACAGATAAAGTAACAAACTTTTCATCAGAGCCAGAGATGATTGCTATAGAAGCAAAAGAAGCAACATCTTGGGCCAGGGAGGAAGCAGTGCTCTGCTGTGAAGTCCCCTTAAGTGGGGCCTGAGCAAAGCTCAGCTGTAGAGGCTCTCCAGGAGAAGAACAGGATTGCAATATCCTGTAGGGAGACCTTTCCCCACTGCACCCCAGCTCCAGGTATCGTCTGACTCCCTGAGCAGTCAGGACACCTTTCTTCCATAACTGAGCTGTCCCATTGCAGCTCCAGCTACCAGAGCTGTCCTGGCAGCTCAAGGTATCACCTGACTCCTCCTGACTCCATCCCCTGAGCAGTCAGCATACCTTTCCTCCAGGGTCCCAGCACTCACTTACAGGGCCCTCTTACAATTTCACTGGTTCAGTCCATTATCATCACGACAGGGAGCATGGTGGCATCCAGGCAGATGTGGTGCTGGAGTTCAGAGTTCTACATCTCGACTCAGAGGCAACAGGAAGTCGACTGACTGTCACACTGAGTGAAGCTTGAGAAAATACCTCAAAGCCCACCCCCCCCTCCAACAGTGAGAAACGTCCTCCAACAAGGGCACACCTCCTAGTAGTACCACTCCTTTGGGGACCATTTTCTTTCAAACCATCACAGTATGATCCATAAAATGTTAGTCAATGATTTGGTAAGTTGCATTCTAATTTTTATGTGACCTTAAGGATTTTTTGTTTCCTCTCTGGTTTGTTCAGTGTCCCACCTGATCACTCAAAAACATATTTTTCAATCTCCAAGCATGTTTATAGGTAAGAGGAATTATCTCAGTTTTTAAATGTATACGAGGCTTGGTTTATGGCCTATGAGATCAGTTTTGAAGAAGTTTCTATGTGCTGTTGAGAAAAACAAAATGCTGTTTATTGGATGAAGTATTCTTTTTTTTTTTTTTTTTTTTTTTTTTTGGTTTTTTGAGACAGGGTTTCTCTGTGTAACTTTGCACCTTTCCTGGAACTCAGTCGGTAGCCCAGGCTGGCCTCGAACTCACAGAGATCCGCCTGCCTCTGCCTCCCAAGTGCTGGGATTAAAGGCGTGTGCCACTACCGCATGGCCGAAGTATTCTTTTATATGTAATATTTTTATTTGCCCTTTAAATTTTTCAAAGATTATATATATATATATATATATATATATATATATATATATATATATTGCCTTTCCCTCATCCATGCTGGAATTTGACTCACTAGATCTTGAAAAGATCTTGTGTAGACTAACACAGCTGCTGTGAGTTGATGTGTGTATCAGCCACATCATGTCCAGAAGGCAGTGTTTCATAGTTCTCTTTCTCCAACTGTTAAGTTTTTTCCACCTACTCTTTCATGATGTTCCCTAAGCCTTCAGTGGTGGAGATTTGATATATATGACCTATCCATGATTGAACACTCAGTCATTTACACTTTTCATTTTGAAGTTATGGGTATTTGCATTTAACTACTACCTGTTGAAAACTTGTGTGACCAAAATTGAGAACATCATAAATCAATAGGTAGAAACATAGTATTTAGAAGGCAATTTGTCAATTTGACTATTTCTTGGAACAAAATCAGTGGGTTCCCCTTTGCCACATATAATCTCCTCTCTCATGTGCTTTTGTAAATGGTTTACAGTATTAGACACAGAATCTTTCTCGTGAAGAAGGCCTCACATCAAATCATAAAGCTTTTTAGTATCTCCATAGCTTTCATGACACTACTGAAGTAGTAAACAGAATTTGTATGCCAGGTCATTGTTGCAGTATGCAGGGTCACATACTAGATAAGACTTCTGATATATGTTCTCCCCTCCCAGCACAGTGAAAGCTACTCAACAAGGACAGAGTTTACAGGTTAGTTTGAGATTTATTTTTTAATGTCTTCCAATAAAGTGGAGGATATCTTCCTTGATATGGTCTTACCAATTAGTTATGATGGGAAACCAGGTGATATGGTGATAGGGTATCTCTATCATTCTAACTGATCCATAATGTATCTAGCTCATTAATTTCTTTGATTATGCTTAGTTTGGAATACCTACCTAAGTCATAGATTGGGGTACTGAAATCAACACTATTTTTTCTTGTCCAGATTTTTGTGGCTTTGTATCCCTTTTACTGCTTATTTGATTTAAAAAAAAAAAAAAAAAAAAAAAAAAAAGCTTATTTCCATTATTCTAAACTTTGGGAAAAATAGCCGAACGAATGGAAAATTAATCAAAACTATCATTGATATTTACTATGATACCTATATCATGTCTATATTATTTTGTTGATTTCAAAGTAACTTATTTCTCTTTAAAAACACAAGCTTAGAAGCCAAGCAGTTATGGAGCATACTTTAATTCCAACACTTGCAAGGCAGAGCCAGGCAGATCTCTGTGAGTTCAAGGCCAGCCTGGTTTACAGAGCCAGATCCAGCACAGGCACCAAAACTACACATAGAAACTCTGTCTAGTACCCCCCACCCAGCCTCACAAAAAACCCCACAAGCTTAGGAAACAGAGACTATAGTATAATTTTCATTTCTATGCCCACTGCACAATAGAGCTGTGTATAAGGTATGTTGAAATTGTGGTGATACAAATTGATACATCCATCAAAAATGCAAAAGGGGAAGGTTTTAGATTATTCTTCACATCATGGAAGTTAAGACTGAAGATATGTCTTGCAGTTAAAGGCTAGGTGGGCAATCAAAAATATAATTGTTCTTTAAATGGAAGAAAAAAATCTAAAGGTTATATCTCAGAAGAAAAGAGAATTAAGATTTTAACACTGAAATATATCAGACAATGAAAGGCACCCAGGGAAGCTAATTTTTGCAAAGAAATTAAAGTGAGGAAATGACTTGATAGGTAGAATTTTTAAATAAGGTTGTCAAAAAGACAAATAAACAAAACAAACAAACAAACAAACAAAAACCTCCATGAATCAAAGTCCTGTTGAAATGGCAAGACAGAAAATCTAAGGGGTGAAACTTGTTTATTTACTCTTACAATGGCAGGGTGTTGAAATACAGCAGATTGCTTTGAATAGAGGAGTGACTCAAGAGGAATAAATGAGTAAAATAGTGATAAAGACCAGAGAACAGCGAGTTCCTTTTGTTTTATGTTTATTCATTGCATTGCTGTGTAATGCTTATACAAGCAATAAGTGACACTACTAAATTTGCATACATTTGTATAATAAGATTTACCCTACTAATCCCACTAATCTTTATTCCCCTTTCCCTCTCAGACCTTGCTTTTCCTTAATTCTTCTTCTTTTACCTCCAGAATGTTTCATGTAGATTTTACACAAAAAGAAATTATGTAGTATTTGGTTTTGAGTGTAACTAACTTTTCTTAAGTTAATCTCCAATTTCACCTATTTTACTATGTTTAAGATAATTTTACTTTGAGTACATTTGAATGAGGACATCAATTGTTGATCTTAGTGCCTATATTATCATTTTTCTGTTCAGAAACCCTTATCCTGTGCCAAGGTGTTCAAGACTTTTCTCAATGTGTTCCCTGCTTTCTCTTCTATTGAGTGCAGTGTATCTGGTTTCATGTTTAAGTCTTTTATACACTGGGAGTTGAGTTTTGATCAGTGTGATGGCTATGGATTTGATTGCATTCTTCTTAATACTGACATCAAGTTTGACTAGCACTATTTGTTAAAAATGTTGTATTTTTTGCAGTGTGTATTTCTTTCTTTCTTTCTTTCTTTCTTTCTTTCTTTCTTTCTTTCTTTCTTTCTTTCTTTTTTTGTTTGTTTTTTGAGACAGGGTTTCTCTGTGTAGCTTTGTACCTTTCCTGGAACTCACTTGGTAGCCCAGGCTGGCCTCAAACTCATAGAGATCCACCTGGCTCAGCCTCCTGAGTGCTGGGATTAAGGGTGTGTGCCACCACTGCCCAGCTCAGTGTGTATTTCTTACAGCTTTATCAAAAACCAGGTGTCCATAGGTGTGTGGGTTTATATCTTGAGTATTCAATTTGATTCCATTGATCAACATGTCTGATTTTATGCCAATATCATGATGTTTTTATTACTATAGCTTTGTAGTATAACTTGAAATCAGGAATTGTGATACCTATTACATTTCTTTTATTGCTCAGAATTGTTTTAGATAGCCTGTTTCTTTTGTGTTTACACACGAAGGTGAGAATTATCCTTTCAAGATCTGTGAAAAAAATGTGTTGGAATTTTGATGGGAACTCTACTAAATATGTAGATTACTTTTGGTAGGATGCTCATTTGTACTACATTGATCCTACATGAGCATGGGCAATCTTTCAACTTATAACATCTTCAGTCTTTCACTTGTTTGGTTCGAAATATTCCAAGATATTTTATATTGTTTGAGGCTATTATGAAATGTGTTTCCCTAATATGTTGTCTATTCTCTTGTCAACTTGACACACAAACTAGTATTATCTTAAAGGATGGAACCTCAACTGAGAAAATGCCTCCCTAAGATCTAAGATGGTGGTTCTGGGTTCTATAAGAAAGCAGAGAATGGTCTCCAGGACCTGAGCTGATCTACTCTGTAATCAGATTGGTGAATACCCTAACTGTCATCATAGAGCCTTCATCCAGTAGCTGATGGAAACAGATGCAGAGATCTACTGCCAAGCTCCAGGAGTCCAGAGTCGAAGAGAGAGAAGAGGAATTCTATGAACAAGGGACATCAAGAGTATGATGTGGGAAATATCAAATCAAACTAGCAGTAACTCATAAACTGTATGAAGAGCTGTGGATCCTCCATGGGACTGGACTAGGCCCTCTGCATAGGCAAGACATTTGTGAAGCTTGACCTGCTAAAGGGACCCCTGTCAGTAGGATCACATCCCTGGTGCATGAGTAGGCATTTTGGAGCCCACTACCTATGGTGAGAATCGTTCCAAAGCCTTGATGTAGGGGAAAGGGCTTGGACCTGCCTCTACTGACTGTACAAGGTTCTGCTGACTCCCCATGGGGAGGCCTTATCTTGTTGGAGGAAGGAATGGGAGGTGTGGGTGTGGGGGGAGAAGGCTGGAGGGGTGAGAGGAGGGAGGAGAAGAGGATCTGCAATTGATATGTAAAATGACTAGAAAATTTCTTAATAATAAAAAAAGAAAAGAAAGCAAGTTTAACAAGCCAGGGGAAGCAAGGCAGTAAGTGCAATTTTTTAAAAAAGGTAAGATAGCTGTATTAGTGGGTGAATGAAACTATTATATGTACACATTTTAATTTTTATTATTTTTTGAGATTATAATATAATTACATCATCTCTCCCTTATGTTTACTCTCTCCAAACCCTCACATTTAACCTTCATATTATTTTTCAAATTAACAACCTCTTTTTAAAAATCTTTAATTGTTGTTACATTCTCTCTCTCTCTCTCTCTCTCTCTCTCTCTCTCTCTCTCTCTCTCCCCCCCCCCCCCCCCCGTGTGTGTGTGTGTGTGTGTGTGTGTGCGTGCGCGCGCGCGCGCGTTACAATGAAAAGTTTCCTTGATGTGGGGATTGCATTTATCTGTGAGTACATGTCAAACATTTAGAGGAGAGTTAGGAATTATGCTTGCTTAGGTAAGTGGTGGTTGTAGCTTCTCCTCCAAGATCCATGACATTACTAGTCTTGAGTAGTTGGCTCTGTTCCCAATAATAGTCATGGTTTCTCTCTTGTTGAGCAGGTCTTAAGTCCTATTAGACAGCACTTGGTTACCACCAAGTATACATAACATTACTATACCATTAGAGTTATCAATCCATACTAGCCATTGCTGTGCTTCATAGGTATCATAGCCAGTCAAACTTTTGGTTGCTTCCATACTTTGGAAGCTTAAATTGTGTCTTATGGTATCTTGAAAGCTAGGCCTCAGGGAGGAGACAATCTGGTTAATTCCAACTAAGGAACCTCTGCACCCTATGTCTGAAGTACCTGCAATCTTCAGCAATAGGAACTTACCCTCCAACACTGGTACCATCTAAGAGCAATAACAACAGGCTATACTGTTAAGGGAATGTTGTGGATAACCCTGACCAATAATTTAAAAGAGGACTTCTCCTTTCTAGTGTTTGGATTTTTCATTGGCTATTCAATGTATACATTTTTTTTTTGTATATTCACCTGTTGATGCAAACCTAGCATGTACTCCCAAAGCAATGCATTGTCATGAAATTACAACAGTAAAGAAGATAATTGACAATTTTATAGGATATTGGATATGATTATCTTTGCTTCATACTAGTGAAAAGAGTTGTCAACTGTAATGGGAAGCCATTCCAGCTTTAATCTGGAAGTTCCAACCCCCATTGAGGCTTTGGCAACTGTCAAGCCTACAAGGTGGGGCCAAGGGAGGACCCTAGAAACCAGAGATAGGGATGGGCAAGCTCGCTCTCTGTTCTGGGACCATGGAAGTTGGAGGTTGACCGAACAGAGCTCAAGAGAACACTGCTGGACTGCAATACACCTTCCCCAGACCCCGCAACCTACCTATTCCTTTATTTGTAAGTTACCCACTAAATAAATCTTCCTTTTAACTATGTCAAGTGGCCTTAATAATTTCACCAATAGTCAGTGCTGCTCTGGAAATCACAGTGGACAAAAACAATTTTTTTTAATGTTTTATTATAAGAATTATTTTTTATATATTGTTGAGGTGAAATTAAATACAACACTACCAGTAGAAAATTCTCTATTGTAAGCTATTCATAATTGACATAATATTTAGTGCTTTTATAGTAATTTCATTCAATCTTGTTTTTATTTTTTTTGAATAAATTTTTATACATTGTATCCTGGTCACAGTTTCCCCTCCCCCTAGTCTTCCCAGACCCTACCCACCATGTGAGATATTTCAAGCAATAGAACAAAACAAATCAGGAAGGAAAAGACAATGATTAGTGAAATTAAGCATAAAAAACGTCAGAGTAATAAAATTTCATGTTTAATAGCTTAAATACAGACAAGCCACAAAGATAGCAATTTCAATATGGCTATATTTTATGTAATGAAAAATATAACAAAAATGATAGATACTATGATATTAAATAATATAGTCATTACAAAAATTGTACATAAACTTATTAAAGACCCTTGATACTCATTTGTTTAACATAAAAGTCATGGACTTAGAAAAGTAGCTAGTAGGGATTTGGGGAGGCTTGACAACAGGGGTCAGTGATGGAAGGAAATAAGAGAGGATGAGGTACAGAAGATAACCAAAATATATTACACATGGATGAAATTTCAATCTACAAAAATTAATGGAAAAATAGATTCATCCTGTTGTCACTAGAGGTATTTGGGGGAAAAAAAGACATTAATAACAAAGGTTCCCATGTGAAAAAAATGCTTCACATTTCTGAACTATGATTTCATTCATCCTCTCATACCTCTTCTTTTTCCCTCCTCCTTCCCTCTTTACCTTTCTCCCTCTGTTTATATTTCATTTTCCCCATTTTTTTCTTCACTTACTATTTCTTGAATATGTAATAGGCATGCTTTGTAAATACAGTTTTCAACATTGTTAGGGTTGATGAGCTGATGAAAACACAGACACATAACTAGTTAAGCAATTAGTAAACATTTTTACACAGTTATGGGTACACCCATCTAAGAGGAAGAACTTAATTCTCTCCCTGAAGAAGTTAAGGAAATTTTTTCCTGAAGAATTGTCACATGAATACTAAAGAATGAAAAAGAAGCCTTTCTGAGAGACATCTAGCAAATGCAGGGTAGTTTCTTTCAAAATTTCTTCTTTCCCTGTGGCTGAATGCTAGGAAGTCTAAGAGAAAGATAAGAGTCACAGGGAAAGAGATGAGAATTTTGTCAATTACTCTATGCTATATGGACTCGAGGGCCATAAATGGTTAGACAAAAATCTCTTCAGTAATAATTGCATTGATGATTTTGTTTTCTGGTCTCTGAATTTTTTTTCATTTATTTGCAGGTTCACCCCCTCACATACACACATATTTCCTTCCTGGTTGACATCTTCCTTCTTGCCCTGGTCTGACTGTTCTCCTCCACTTGCTGCTGGTTTTATTAATTCACCTCCCTCCCAAAACCTATTCTGCTATAACTCTGTGTTCCTTCCCTTCTGTTCTACTTTCCAAAAATGTTCTAATTGTTTTCAGTAGGATCCTGTTGGTGTGCTATGGAAAATCCAGTGAAGAGCTGCCTGGCAGCTGCTGTAGACTTTCCTGGAGACACCGCCAGTCTCTGTGTGCCACTGTTTCTCCATTCCCAGTCCATGAACGGGCTTAGTTTAGGATTGGGGCATATAAGGAATTGGTTTACATCTTTACATACTTTAAGCTGCACTTTGATTTGATGTAGGACATTTGTTGATCATTGTTTTGGATTAGTGCCTTAAATGTAAGAGCCTTAATAACTCAAGCTGGCATGAGGGTTTGGCAGGTAAAAGAACTTTCTGTCAAGCATGACAACTTGTGTTCAGTGTTTGGACCTGCATGATGGAAGGCGAGAACCATCTTCTGTATCTTGTCTTCTAATCTCCACACATATGCTGTGGTGTCAGTGAATGTATATGTGCAGGTGTGCGCACACACACACACATGTAAATAACTGCAATTCTAAAAAATCAGATATAATTAACATGAATTAAATTAATTAAATATCTTGCTATGATATTTCTTATTTATGTGTGTTTGTTCACATGTTATTATAAATGTACTATATATATGTAACATATATAATGTATATATATGTTATATATATATATATTCTATGCTCAGTTTTTCAGAATTTTATATTATGTTCCATTGCAGCCAGATATTGAATAGGTTTTTAGAAAAATAAATTCTTACTTTAATAATTTCCCTTCTTCTAAATATAACAAACTAATAATTAAAATTGCATATATTCATCAATTCATTACATAAATATTTGAGGTTATTAATTTAATTTTCTTAAATATACAAGTAATGCTATATCTTCATAACAGATATTCATAAACTCAAATACATCAGAAAAGTAATCTGGATCATTTATATTATTATTTTGAGGTCTCTTAGTTATGAGACACAAGTGAGGGAGTCTGGTGATTTGAATTTCTCTGAATATAAAGGTTAGGAAAAAGTACCAGAATAAGGAAATATAGCCCAAAATATGTTTTTAAAAATAATATCAGTGTAGCTGCCCTGTTGAGAAAACTTTGCAAAAAATGAGAAGGTCAAAGAAACCTCTAAGATTATCTCTCTTCAAGTTTGATGTTGATTCAATGTGCCAAGCCGTGAGGATGCTGGGAGTAAATAACACTGTCAAAGTGATGACTACCTGTTTACACACAGTAAAAGAAAAAGAGCCCCCACAAGAGTATTTGCTTTTTTGAAAGCAAGCCAATAAGGCGTAGTAAAGCAAGAAGAATATTTCTACACTGAATATGATCAAAGAGATTAAGACGCAAATAAGACAGAACTCAGTGAGAAGTATAGTGTTTGAAAATGTCATCTTAAAGGAGCCTTTGGACAGAAAGAGCCACTACAGAACCTGTTTAACAAAAGAAGAAACTGAGAAAAGAAAACTGGACCAATTTCTCTTGCTTCCCTTTGCTCTTCTGACAGTTCTTTTACTAAAAAACAGTAAAGATAAGTTATTGATCAAGATGTCTGTGTATGATTTTTAAAAATTCCTTTTGCAAAATGAATAAATACTGTAAGCACTCAGTTAGATAAATGGAAGAACCACCATTGAACCTAACCAGTACTGAACAAGAGAAACCTGCCAGACAGGACCACACAGAAGTTGTGTTTTGGTGTTACATAAGAAACTACATCATTTAATATTCGATGAATGGGTAGTTCCTATGATTAGCTATATTTCCTAGGTTTGCAGTGGTTGATCCAATTTGAATATTTCACTACTAGGTGAGGATAGCCAAAAGTCTTGCTTTTATGATGTGTGGACTCAAATAAAATGGGATTGGTACACACTTTTCCAGAGACAGGGATCTAGAGGAAGAGGGAGGAAGGGTAATCTTAATCAGCCAATGGAAAGTAGGAACCAGCCATCTAGCAGGGGCTGAAACATGGATTGACAACATTAGAATATTAAGCACACAAAAATCATTGTACTATCCTTGGACATTTACATATGGAATTTTTAAAAGAAGGTACTTAAGGGTGGTTCAGTATAACTGGTCTAAGCAATTTGGAAAATTCAGCTGCCATTAGATAATGCAACTTACCTGTACACAGGTAAATGCTTAATGGCATATACTAGATGCAATCATCAAAGTCAAGAAAATGGACTATTCTCAACTTGAACTGTGATGACTATGGCCTGGCTGATGATGAGTGGAGATTCCCCATTATTAGTTCTTGTGGTGATATATTGTGTCCCCAATATGTTGTACATTGTAATAAATTTATCTTGGGTCAGAGAACAGAACAGCCACTAGACAGACATAGAGGCCAGAAAATGGTGGCACTCACACCTTTAATCCTATCACTTGGGACACAGAGATCCATCTGGATCCCTGTGAGTTTAAAGCCACACTGGAAACAGCCAGGCATGGTGACACATGCCTTTAATCCCAGGAAGTGATGGCAGAAAGAAGAAAGATATTTAAGGCGTGAGGACCAAGAACTAGTGCTGGTTAAGCTTTTAGGCTTTTGAGCAGCAGTTCAGCTGAGATCCATTTGGGTGAGGACATAGAGGCTTACAGACTGAGGAAACAGGATCAGCTGGGGAATTGGCAAGGTGAGGTGGCTGTGGCTTGTTCTGCTTCTCCAATTTTTCAGCATTCACCCCAATACATGGCTCATGTTTGTTTTTATTAATAAGACTTTTTAAGTTCCTGCTACAAGTTCTGACAGAAGAACAAGGGGTGCCAGACAGTGATGTGCACAAAGAATATGTTAAGACTTATTTAAGAAGTCCACTTGGGACAAACATGTCTCATGGCTAGATTACAAATAAACTAATATACAGATTTCTAGTTGACAATGGAATTAGACAAGTGGAAGAAAGTATTGGACTTCATACTGAAGTAAGGTAGACAGGAATAGATAAAATATAAGGGAGACATTGTGGTGAGTAGAGCATGATGTAATTAGAGAGCTATGTTACAGCAGGACCTCACGTGATGCACCAGCTTTACAAATGGGAGACCAACTATCTGGGACCAAAGTGACCAACCGATAGTATTACTAACTAATTTTTTGTTCATTAGCATGGTTTTTCCATATCATTAGCTTTGCTGAATTGTTATTTGGCACAGCCATTATATGGCTGGAATGGCAGAAATCATAAAACCAGGACTGCTGCTTGACAAAGATCCATTAAAGCTGAGCCACATGATGGCCACCATGCCACCTTTGGTTTTCATCTCCACCTGTTGCATTGCATTATTGGGACATGTTTAATAATTTGTACAATTTGGGGACGTTAGATGGATGGAAAATTCTTTATGAATTGTTTATGCCTCTTCCAAGAATACTGCTTCTAAGCTTTCCCAGGACAGTTCTGAACACACTATTCTCCCCACTTTTAGGGAGATATCCTTATCTACTTGAAGGTCTTCTTTATGCATTGGAGGTTGTAACACATAAAGAAGCCAGAGGTCTCTTCATTAAGCTATGAGATATTCTTGAAACACCTGTCCCTGTACTTACATAGAAATCTCAAAAAGGTCAACAAGATTCGGTAGGCTAGAGGAGTTGGCCACAGTTCGGATTACAAGCCTCTTCCCACTGTACACTCAGACAATTATGTGGCATACAACTCTGCCCTACATAGAGACATACTGATGAGTAAAGTATGGAGTGGAAAGATGATAAAATAATGAGATGTCAGGACCTCCCTCTCTTAGAAAATTTAGCTTATATGGAGCCATATAATGTCATATGACCAAGGAACAAGAAAATGCCAGAATAGACATAGAGACAAATTCTATAAGGATATAAATGTGAACATTGATTGTATTATGTTCGAATTTGAATGATAACTGCAGCAGTTTTGGCCTGAGGATTTTTTCTGGGCACTCTGACCACTAAGAGTTAATAATATACTGCTTGGGATTTGGCAAAATGCCCAGGGTGGCTTGAAGATTTTGTTTTTGTCAAGTGTCCTTGAGGCAACCAAAGCTACCAGCCTGAAAACAGGTTGTCATATGCCTCTAGATTCTCAAAAATTGGGTTATGGGGTTAATGAGTAAGAATGATAACTCTGTTTATTAATGATGTCAAAACATTGAGGGAAAATGATTGGAAATGATAATTCTGTCCTGTCATAATTTATTAATGATAACTAAAAGATGAGCAAAAGGAAGTGAAACACATGTCCCAAAACAAAAATGATATGATCTATCTTTTGGAACATCATGAATATATGCCTGCTTACTAAATTCTGTATAAAAAAAAAGGACTCTGGTGGCTAGTCAGTCAGTCTATACAATTCTCCTGACCACCATGGCCTGGCTCACTTCCTTTCCTTACCAAATCCTTATGTTTTCTGCTGGGACCTGGACCACTGGGGATGACTCCCCTATGCTTCCTCTCTGTTCATCTCTCCTAAAATGAAATAAGAAGTATCCCATGTCTGATTCCTCCATCAGTGCCCTTGCATCCACCCACTATCATACCCTGCCCTCATCCTGTGCTTCACTCTGGCAGTTATTCCTATCATTCAACCAATGCTATTACATTCCTCAAAACAAACACATCAAAAAGAGGAGTGACCTGCAATCATAGAATAGGCTTACTAATTTAGGAGTTGCCATCTTTTTTCACCTTAAGAGTAATATGTCTCTCACTTAAATTTATTTATAAGAGAGCATATTAAAATTGTCCATGTGAGACACCTCTCTCTTGAGAAATTGTGCTCTGTTCTGCCTGTATGCTTTCTCTCTACAATAAACTTCTTTGCAATTTTGTGCTGCCTTGTCTTTGAATTCTTTCTCTGATATGGACAAGACTTGTAATAAATAACTAGGCAGAGGTCTCACTTTCATATATTTTCTTCTCAGAATTTCCAGATTTTTACCCTGGAAACATGCTACTAATTTTAATAAGTAGTAGGGTGTTTGAAATTTTACATAGAAAAAAAAAAAACAATAGAGAAGAAAAGTAGAATCACAAACATGGTGAAAACATAATTTTGTTAATTTATTCTTTCTTGAACAACACACATTAAATTGATTAGACTAGCTGATTATTATTATTTATTGTATTTTTAGGTGGGGAATTTATCATCGTACATATATATGGCTTAACAGATCCATCCAAGCAAAAACCAGCCCGATGCAAGAAAGGGGGCATCACAAAATCCTTGTCTCTGTACAGGTAACATCATGGGAAGTTTTCAAAGCTTTAGAATGCCAGGAATAGTTGGAGGAAGTAATTCTCTGCGGAGAGAGGGCTCCCAGCTTTTGGCCCAAAACCTTTTTTTTCCAGTCTCCCTAGATGTGAGCACACTATCTCACACTCACACTGCTAGAGTGTGAGTGCTATGTTGTGCACCCTAATAAAGATTTCCTGTGAATCAGAACAGAACAACCACTAGACTAGACAGAGGCCAGACAATGGTGACATACATGCCTTTAATCCTATCACTGAGGAAGAAGATATTTGTTCCTGTGAGTTCAAGACCACAGAGCCAGGTGTGGTGGCACATACCTTTAACCCCAGCACTTGAGATCTCATGTCTTTGCTTGAGAAGGACACATGCCTTTAATCCCAGGAAGTAATGGCAGAAAGAATAAAGGTATATAAGATGTGAGGACCAGGAACTAGAGGCTTTTTAGCAGCAATTCAACTGAGACCCTCAGGGGTTAGGACTCAGAGACTTTCAGTCTAAGGAAACAGGATCTGCTGACAAGTTGGTGAGGTGAGGTTGGCTATGACTTGTTCTGTCTCTCTGATCTTTCAAAATGTACGCTAATATCTGGCTTTGGATTTTTTATTAATAAGACCAGTTAGCAATTAGTGTTACAAAACAGAGCTGCCTTCTGCAAAGCCTTCTCTGTCATAATGAACTGCATTCCCGTAAATCATTGGCCTCAAAACCTTCTTCTGCTCTTAATAGTCATTTGGTTGCTGATGTGAGAAGTAAGTAATATGAGCAAAAAGAGGCACAGATTAATAAATCAATGAAGTGAAGCTTTTAGCAATGAGTGTGGAAAGTCATCTACAGCAATCGTAATAAAAGTTGAGTATGTAAAGGCTCTTAGGAAAGTTCAAGCTCTGACTAGTTTTGTACAAGATAGGTAAAAAAGAGGATATGTTGGTGAGGGTTTTGTATATAAACATTGAAACAATCCAGACTTCAGATTAATCATAAAAAGAGTAAACCGCTGGGTGATCATGGCACATGCCTTTAATCCCAGCACTCAGGAGGCAGAGGCAGGTGGATCTCTGTGAGTTCGAGGCCAGCCTGGTCTACAGAGCAAGAACCAGGACAGGCAACAAAACAACACAGAGAAACCCTGTCTCAAAAACAACGACAACAAAAGGAGTAAACCTGAGCCATAAACTAAAATTTAAAGAAGTAGAGAAAATGTCCAATGCCAGTAAATAAAAAAAAAAAAAAAAACAAAAAAAAAAAAAAAAAAAAAACGGAGAATCATTTATTGGCAAATAAATTTACAGATTATCATATCAAAGATAATATACACCACATAAAACAATTCCTGGCAACCAGATTAACAGTAAACTACAAAAGTTCCATTAAGATCAAAGCAGAATCATCCCAGAGATGCAAAGATTTGATACATGCAAACTATAAGTATAATGTATCATTTTCACAGAAAAATGTTCAAAATTATGGCAATTTCAAAGAGCTTAAAAGGGGGTTTCAGTAAAATTCAACATCTATCCTTATAAAACTCTAAACAAATTAGATATAAAAAGAATATGACATTGACACAAATTCGTATATGACAAATCCAATACATCACACAGGATGGACAAATTGTAAATGCTTATCCTGTAAAATTTGTAAATGGAGATAGACGTTGACTGTCACAAGTTTTATTCCACATAATGCTGGAAATAGAAGCCAGAACAATTCAGCAAAAGAAATAAGTAAAGACAACAAATTAGAAATGAGGGATTCAAATTAGCCAAACAATCCCTATTTTCAAAGGACATTATTTTAGAGAGAAACCTAAAAGACTTCATAAAAGATTGCTAAAGCTAAGAAGTATATATAACAAAGTTACATGATCCAAAAATCAATAGACAATAATCAAAGATAATGCATTTGATGGTTTGTCTTCCATATGCCATTAATGGATCTTGATATGGAACAATAAAGTGCTTAAGACAACGGAGGTCTGAATATAAATAAGACTATATGACTTCAAGTTACTTGTAAAGCAGAAGTTCTGAAATGTTTTAGGTTAGGTAAATTTTGTGTATTAAAGGAAGCTACGTCAGAGGGCACAGTGACGGGGATGATCACCCATCCATGGTATACTGACCTTATAGTCTATCATAAAGGACACTGAAATTATGCCAGAACTCTTAGGCTTTCTATAATGATCTATTGAGTGATATAGCCAGCTAGTGACTGTGGTGATAATGTGTTCCCCAATATATTGTGCACCTTAATAAACTTATCTTGGGTCAGAGAACAGAACAGCCACTAGATATAGAGGCCAGAAAATGGTGGCATATACACCTTTAATCCTAGCACTCCTAAAGACAGAGATGCGTCTGTGAGTTCGAAGCCACACTAGAAACAGCCAATCCACGCATGGTGACACACGCCTTTAATCACAGGAAGTGATGGCAGGAAGCAGAAAGCTATATACAGTGTAAGGACCAGGAACTAGAGCCTGGTTAAGCTTTTAGTCTTTTAGCAGCACATCAGCTGAGATTAATTCCGAATGAGGACTGAGAGGCTTTCAGTTTGAGGAAACAGGATCGGCTGAGAAGTAGGCAAGATGAGGTTAGCTGTGGCCTGTTCTGTCTCTCTGATCTTTCAGATAAGTTTATTAGGGTGTACAATATATTGGGGAACACAGCATCACCACAAGTGACTTAATAATACATATTAATTTATAAATGTACACACAGAGAAAAATTAATGCATTTAAATAATCAAAGAACAAGAAGAGGAGGAAAGCTTGCATCTCCAAATGTTAAGCTGTCTGGCAAAAGACCCTCCAAGGGTATATATAATACTATAAGATTTTTGTTTTCATTTTTATTTGACATTTTGCTTACTACTCTTAGGTTTAAACTCAGAATTTATGTACATCTTATCAGGAAGTGCATTAGCTATTCATGATTGAGCATGTTTTCTTCATTTATTTCAGATAACTTGTATCATGGAGAGACACACAATTTATTTATTTAAAGAAGTGTTCAAATTTTTAATCTAAAGAGTGAGGCGGTCATCTCTAAAAGGGTAAACTGGTAAATACCGTGTATCTGAGCCATCAAACTGAAAAGCTTGTCAACAGAAACAAGACTTCTAACTCACTGACTGTTCCAGTTCACTGACTAAATCCACAGACTAAATAACTTTGAGCATAGGTCAGAGGACTCCTGTCATTTTTATAGCAAGTTCTACCACTGTGCTTACTCAATAGTAATGCGTAGAAGAGATGGGCCAAGCTGGCTTGATACAAGACATGTGTGAAAGAAAATGAGAAATTTATATAGCCGAGAGTGGAATAGGTATGTGTCAATCTATCTGTGGGAACAGATAACATAATTTCTACATGGCAGATGATTTCTAAATATCTCAGAAACTGTGAGGCCTCAGAATAGCTAGCAGCAGGGAATCAAGCACAATATGACCATAGGTATCAAAAAGAGACATAGATAAGTGGTCCTTTATATTGTAACATAATGTTTTAAAGGTACTTGGGCAGAAGTGTAGAAAATATGAAACTGAACACGTACATACACATTGTCACAGTTATGAAGGAAACATTTCTCTTTCTGTCTTCAAGTTTGTGAATAAGGATTAATTACAGAGGTAACATTTGGCTTTAAATTATCACATGCTTTTTTTTTTGCTATTTTTGTCTTTCAAAATTAAAGAATGAGTGAAATGTGGAAATAAATTGAGTAATTCTATTTTTTTAAGGTTTACACATTTACCTTTAATAGTTACATGGACCATCAGGTCCTTCTTTCATGACAGGGTTCTAAGTGGGAATCGAAGTGGCCAGAAGAGAAAAGAGAAGGCTGGAGTCAGGAGGTCTGGCATAAGCTATGTCTTACGCCAAGCAAGCTTATTAAATAGTACAGCATTTTATATGCTCTTCCAGGGGCAAAATGGGGAAAAGCTTATCAGAAAGTATCATAAAATGAGATGGAGTCAGAAGGAAGCTAATCAGTCTTGCACAAGGGAAACACGAGGTATCTCAAGAACATTATAGTCTGAGCACATAGCATCCTTGGGAAGGATAACTACAGCAAGGTATGGAGGAAGAATTGGGTCCTTAGAATCTGAAGCCACAGCTTTCCCAATACCCTGACTCCAGGCTATTTCTGGCTCTGTCAAGCATATTTCTGGCTTTAGTGAAGAAGCTGAGTTCCTTCTCTGTCCATCATGGCCTCAGGAAAAAGCCCTAAGTCTCTGGCCCTGAGCTGCTACTGGCCCTGCCAAGAAGGTTCCTGGTCTTAGACAATGAAGTGAGCTCCATCTCCATACATCATGGCTTCAGGGAAAGCCTTGAAGCAGCCCTGCACTCAACAATTGGGTCCTGAGATCAGATGCTATGAACTTTTTCTTCGGTTTTTTTTTCCCTTTATGTTGTTTTTGTTTTTGTTTTTATTTTTGTTTTTGTTTTTCGAGAAAGGGTTTCTCTGTGTAGCTTTGTGCCTTTCCTGGAACTCACTTGGTAGCCCAGGCTGGCCTCGAACTCACAGATATCCACCTGTCTCTGCCTCCTGAGTGCTGGGATAAAAGGTGTGCACCACCCCTTTTTTAAAGATTATGCTTATGAGTATTTGAGTACATGTATGTATGTGAATCATATAAGTTTCTGGTGCCCGTAAAAGCAGAAATGAGGGTCCCAGGTTCCCTGGAACTGCAGTAGGTGCTAGAAACTGAACTGGCTCTTGTGCAAGAGCACCAAGTGTTAGTTGAGTCCATACTCCAGCCCTGAAATTCTTTTTGGTATCTTTTGAGTAGAGAACTCCCTGGTTTGTAGTAACATTAATGAATGAAGGAATGTTAAATATAGTAAAGGTGAAAAAATTAACTATTCAGTAACCTTTTAATTTCTTCTGATTTTGAGTTATTAAACACATTCTTTCATGACATGGCAGACACCAAAATTTTATTCTCTTATAAACTTCAATTTGACAAATTATCTGCCTAATTTTATTAAAATTAAGTAATTCGTGTACTTAAATGCTTCCTAGAAACACAGGCTTTATTCTTCACCCAGATTTCCTGCTTGACAACCAGTTGATAACACACATGTCTAGTGACAGTTTGAATCATATGCAATTATGTGTCCACACACAGGTTAGAGCATGGCAATTTTTGATCACTACTCGATGCTTGTCTCTACACTAAACACTACATTCTTGGAGGGAAACCTAATTTTTCCATGCATATTTATTTCCAGCCATTTAAGGATCATGTCATTACAAAAAGAAAAAAAAAAAAAACAACTCAATAAATATCCAACAACTGGATCTGTGGCGTACTTTAAGAATGAATGGATGAATATGCCTTACTATAAAGTACTGATTGCTTTCCCATAACAACAAAAACCAAGTGGGCTTTGTAGCAGTATATCATGCACATATGATTATGTGAGGCATTGTACAAAGCTGGCTAAGAGGTAAAGGAAGGAGAAAGTCCTTCTAGGATTTTCAGTAGAACAAGGAACTTGCTCCTTTAGTTGAAGGATTACAGAACTCGTCCAGTCTACTGAGGAACCAAAGGCTGAAAAGATGCTACAAATCAACTGTTGAAGTTAAACAGGTCAAAAGTAACTTTGTACTTTTATATTTGTCTTGACAGAAAGTGGTGAAATATTTACTTCTATCTCTGTCATCGCAACTTCTTTAGCAACCTAGAAGGAATGCCTACAGAAGGGGACAACAGGATATTATGGTATCATCATAAAACAGACTCAATACACACCCATAAGGACATGAAATGTAAATAAACATATTCCACTTCAGCTGAACACTGTAATAAAAATGGTCTACTCTAAGACAAATAGAATTGTCCATGTGATACTTAAATGGTTGTGCCTTTGTAAACTATTCTGTGGCAAAATAAAGAATGATATAATGGAGTGTGATGAATGTGACTGTGATTTAGGGAGATTTTATGTAAAATAAGTTTTAGCTAAGGCAAAATGGACCTCAGTTTTTGTTGAATAGCTGTAGCTTGTGTATTATATAAAAATGACAACAGCAAAAAGAATGCTTTTTAAAATAATCCAAGACCAACTTAATTCTACATTGTAAGCTCATTAAGGTTAACTGTAGTGGTATTGTGTTCCCCAAAATATTGTGCACCCTAATAAACTTATCTCTGGGTCAGACACAGAACAGCCACAATATTAAACATAGAGGTTAGGCAGTGGTAGCACATGCCTTTAATCCTAGCATTCCAGAGGCAGAAATCTATGTGTTCAAGGATACAGCTAGGCATGGTGACTCACGCCTTTAATCCCAGAAAGTGAGCCTTTAATCCCAAGGAGTGAGGCAGAAAGCAGAAAGATATATAAGGCATGAGGACCAGGAACTAGAGGCATTTGGCCGGGTTGAGTATTTGGCTGGTTAGCTTTCAGGCTTTCAAGCAGCAGTTCAGCTGAGACCCATTTGGATATGAGGACACAGAGACTTCCAGTCTGAGGAAACAAGATCAGCTGAGAAGTTGGCCAGGTGAGGTTAGCTGTGGCTTGTTCTGTCTCTGACCTTCCAGCTTCACCCCAATATCCGGCTCAGGTTTGATTTTATTAATAAGAACTTTTAAGATTCATGTTACAGTTCACAAGGAGGAAGAGCCAGGTTTTTTGTTTAAAATCAGGCTGACATCTAGAACATCACCAGCACTTTGCTTATCACTAGATTTAGGCCCTCATACAACTGTGCCTAACTAAGTGCTTTAGTTACTGTTCTAGTGCTGTGAAGAGACACTATGACTAATATAACTTATAGAAAAAAGCAGTTAGTAGGGGGCTTACTTACAGCTTCAGAAGGTTAGTCCATGGCCATCATGGCAAGAAGCAAGGGAGCTGGTGTGGTGTTGTTGGCGAATAGCTGAGAGCTCACATCTGACCTGCAAGTTGCATACAGAGAGACTATGAATAAGCCTGGCATGGGTTTTTGAAACCTCCAACTTCATCGTAAAAAGCCTCCTCCAACAAAGCCACACCTACTCCAACCAATCCAGCATCCTAATCCTTGCAATTCTTTCAGACATTTAGTTGTACTTTCTGGTGACCAAGCATTCAAATATATGAGCCTATGCTAACCATTCTTATTCAAACCATAGCACGAAGAATATTTAAAAGCCAAGAATGGCAGTGTGTAAAATACAATAAGATAATGTCCTTGAGAAATACTGAAAAGAAAAATAGAACAACTTGATATGTACTCCACTGAGTGTGTGTGTGTGTGTGTGTGTGTGTGTGTGTGTGTGTGTGTAGTACTAGCATGTGAATGTGTGAGAACATGCACACACTCCTGTGCATGTAAAGGCCAGAGCAGGATGTTAGATAACATCCTATGTATATCTCTGCTTTATCCCTTTGAAACAGGGTCATGTGTTGAACCAGAAGCAATGACTCTTTAGGCTAGGCAGAGTAGCCAAGGACTCGCCAGGATCTACTTGTCTCCACCTTACAGTGCTGGAGTTTACGGCATGTACTACCATGTCTCCTACAATAATATAAACTATGATTTTTAATTATAATATATATTCTAGGTTTTTAATGAAAATTACATAATATAATGTATGAGTGTGTGTTCTACATTCAAGGGTAATATATCACAATAGTACTCAACAAGTGGGAGAAATGGTAATTAATAGGGATGTAAATTATTATTCCGGTTTTATGAAGATTAAACATTAAAGGACAAGTGGATACACTATCATAACTTTAAAGTCATAATGTTTAGACAAAAAAGCCATAAATGAATTACAAATTCCAATCAAGATGCAATGGAACTTCGAGTAGAGTATCTTTTACAAATCATTTATTATGTTCACTATTACTGGCAGGTTCTGTCAACATTACATGGGAGCTAAATAATCAGAATGTTTTTTTTTTAATTCAGTATTATTCATGAATGAAAGAAAATCCTTAACCCTTATAACTTTCCTTCTCTACATACATATTTATGTACATATCTCATAAATAATGAAGACAGTAGCATTCATATTAAGAAAATGCTTAAAGATTCTTATGATAATAGGGTTTAGAGTCAGGCATACCCAGATTTCTACAACTAGCTCTGCCAATGAATGTGAGTGTTGACTTCTCTAACTGTTCTTCCTGTCTTACAACTATTAATATGTAAAGTACAGGAATAATAATGGTGATTTAATTGCAGTCTCACCTCTTCCTCCTAACTTCTGCACAGGCAGCACCTTACAGTAACACAGCAGTCATACCATTTGGCTTCAGCAGAATTTCCAGACCTTGCAATCCTCAGCTCAATTGAGAACCCAAGCATCACTTTACCCACTACCCTCAAGCCACACCCAGATCTTCACTGTATTTTCAGGTTATTATTAGGGCTGCTTGATGCTTTCCCCGGGAAACACCTCTATATAAATCACCATATACATAATGATACTTGCCAAGCCCTATTTCATGCATGTGCAAGAATGCATGTGTGTGTGTGTGTGTGTGTGTGTGTGTGTATGTGTGTGTGTATGTGTGTGTTGTGTATGAGAGAGAAAGAGAGATAGAGAGACAGAGAGGCAGAGAAAGCAGAGAAATATTCATTCTCAAACTAATCCAAATATTCAATTAAAACTTGTCTCTGATCAATGAACAAAATATAATTTTATTTGGTCATTCAGTTTCTACTTATTCATTCAACTAGCATTATAGAAAAATCTACTGGTTGTCAGAACTGAACTAGTACTACAATAAAAGGCAGGCCAATATAGAGCCTCATAAAATTAAAGATTTAGCTGTTAGATTATATAAATCACAAAAGTAAAGTTAGTATTTAATTATGAACTGCAGTATAAATGCTCAAAATAACTAAGGGCTATTATTCAGTTTTATTACTAAAAAATATATTGGTAGAAGATAACAGCTTCATGAGTAAGTACCACTTACTTTAAGACACAAATGTTTAGTAAGTTATTCATGGTCTATAGATAAATGACTAATCATAAATGAAAATAAAAGATATCTAAATAAGAAAAGAACAACATAGATGTAGTTCTCAATAGCAATGGTCACAATATTATGAGTTGTAAGAGAGGTTCTTGAATGCCTAATATAGCTAAGATAAAACACACAAATATGAAAGTGGAGAAAGAGAAAAATGAGCTGTGTAGGTTGACATAAATGAAAGATCCTGTCAATATATCTGCAACTAATAAATGGCATTTGAAATGTATGAAAAAAACCTTTAAGCACATAAAAATTATAAACAACACAGTATTTGGACATGCCATAGAAAACAAATATTGTTAGAGTGAATATTAATTTTCTTTCTTTCTCCTTTTGTTTTTTTTTTAATCCATGCTTAGGACAAAAGGAATTTCATTTTAGAAAGATAATTCTAAGTTACTCAAAGTACTATTTTAAGATAACATTCACCCCAATAAGAATAGAATATAATACTCTCAATTAACATTCATGAAGATTTTAACTGTTTGCATCTCAGTGTAATTATATGCTACTGATGAAATGAATTCGAAAACCCATAGAGGAATTCAGGGACATTGGTATAATGTTATCAGATTGACCTGATTGAGAAATAGCAGTCAATGAGAGATCAGTTAACAGTGAAAGGAAAGCGATACTATAGCTTTATTGTTCTACCAATTGTACTTAGAATTCAAGATGCACAAGAGATCATGCTGAGCAGTTGAACTTGGATGGGCTCTGTGGATTCTAAAGCACTGCACTAGATACTACCAGACACTTTAAAAGCACATGATCATAAAATAAAAGTTTATCTTTTTATGTCCATAAAGAAAACCTAAAATTGTCAGATAGATGAATAGATAAATATAGACAGATGGATAAACAGGCAGGCAAGCAGGCAGGTAGGTAGTTAGGCAACTAGGCAGACAGAGAGATGATAGATAGATAGATAGATAGATAGATAGATAGATAGATAGATAGATAGATAGACAGACAGATAGACAGACAGATAGATACATAGATACATAGATAGACAGACAAATATATAGCTGGTGGACAAGTATACATTTAGGTCATGAGCAGTCTAAAAAATGGTTCTTACTTATGTCTGTTATAATGTCAAATGACTGATGTCCACCTACTAAATGCAATCTCCTGGTATCCAGGTCTTAATGTAATCTTCTTCCTTTGGATGTGAACTAGGCCTAGAAACTCACTTTTAATGAGAAGATATCAACAGAACTGAAATAAAAATTTAAAGAAGAGGCCCAGCAGTACTATTTTATTCATTGTATTTGGCTCTTTCACCAGCTTGCTTTGAAGAAAATACCCTGCTGTTTGGTTGGCATATAGAGAGCACACATGACAAGACACTGAGGGAATGAAGAACTGATAACCTTTCACCAATCTTGTGTTTGGGCTTGGAGTTAAATTCCCCCTTAGCAGATCCTTTGAGTATGTGAAACTGTGGGCAACAATTTTATTAAATACTTAAGTTGAATTAGAGAACTCACTTAAACCTCCAGCAACAGTGTCCTATAGTAATAGATGTTTTAAGACATTAAGTGGTAGAGTATTTCACTCATTGTTTTGTCAGTGTGATTAAAAATAGTAATTAATTTAAAGATTATGAATTTATTTGGGCTGCTGAATTCAGATATTTCAGTTCCTCATGACTTGGCTCTGTTATATACATGCCAAGGATCAGAGAGGAAATCAAAGCAGACAGGCAGTGGTAAATAGTTCTCGATGGCACCTAGGAATCAAATGTGTAGGAAGAATTCAAATATATTATTTATCCTTCAAAGGCATATTCCCTGTGATTTACTTCCTCTAAATAGGCCCATCTCTAGTTGTGAACTTAACTGAAAGCATTAATCCATTGATGAAGTTAACACCCTCAGGGGCTATACTCTTCTCAACAGTGCCAAGTGCTGAGACATGTAACAAATGGGCTTTGGGGGGTAACATTTCATACCCAAACCATTTCATTTCCCAAGCTTATCATTCTCACTCAACAATAAGATCAAAAGACAATTTACAAAAAAGTAATATTTTACATTAAGCCACATAAGTGTATAAAATGCCAATAAGTACAACAGAGATAAATATTTGTGAAACAATGTTGACAATTATCATTTGTGTGTGACATTTAGTAAAGTGATAATCCTTTGTGTTTGGGTTGTATCAATGATAGCGAGGGAAAATGTTCTCTTAATTTGAATGATATTGCTTTAAGGGAGATTTGGTATTTTTTTTCACTTTTTACCAAATTTCTCTACATTTTTACTTTGTGTAGAAAATAAATTATAGAATGTTTTAACACTTCTTTTACTGCTATTCAATGTTTCATTATATAATGCCTTATATATTTATATAGTAGAAGATAAATATATAAGTAGACAAGGTCCATCAGTGATAGAAAGGGAAAGTGTCCTACTTATAATTTACACAACCATGATGAAGCTACACAAAATATGTACGTATTCATTATATAAATGTGTGTTCAAATATCTATGTTAGTAGCGTGCCATTTTATTAGTGAGTTGCAATACTTTCTCCTACAGTATAGACAGATTCTTTCTCAAATGTATGTTTTTCCATTGATTTATCTTGTTCTCTGATTTGTCATTTAAAATTCCCACTGTTGTTTTGACAGTACAAACCAGGGACAGAATCCAATTTGTCTCTGCTTTCTGTTACCACTCATGCTCTTGAAATAGTTTATATATCTACCTGTTTCTTGTCTGATATATTTACAGTTTCAATCTTATTTATCTCTATAATATATTTTCAAGTTTGTTGTTTGTCTATGTATATGTTTCCATGTGGAAATATTTTTACTTCATACAAAAAACAAGTTATGGGTCCAGACACATTCATCTTTGTAAGATATTCAGTGGCTCTGGAATCTGAAAGAATTCTTTCTTCCCACTGAATTCTCTTGGTGACCTGCTCAAGAAAATGACACGAACATTCATTAATATTTATTTCTGGGTTTTCTATTCTATTGTACTGATTATTTATATATATATATATATATTGAGCATACTCTATGAATAAATATAGTTTTCATCAATATTGGAAATATTAAACATAATGTTTATTTTTTCATGCTGATTATTACATTTTATTTTAGTTATGAACTTTAGTTCTGGAACATTCATTATTTTGTTTAATTTCATCTGTTCTTATTTTAGAGAAGAAAAAGCATCGTGTTTCTTTAGCATTTATAAGTAAAAGTCATACATCATATATATGCTACTGTTTGAGCAATACAAGTAACAATGTCTACTTACATTTAAGTGATTGAAACACAGACCAAACTGGCCTGAAATTCTCTCCTTTTAACAAGGTTCTGCAGAAGAAATTACCATATACATTGTACCATGGACATTCTCAGTAATGCCTCTACTACTACATGCAAAACAGACTAAAACCTAAGACAAACAGAGCTTCTTGCAATTGCTCTATCTTGTTTGCTTAAGGTCTCATGGCTTTTTAACCCATTTAGTGTGCATCAGGAAAAAACATTGTTTGTGAATCTTCATGATTCCAAGCTTTTAGAAATAAGCAGACAGCTTGCATGCCTTGCTTCTTGTCATATTCCTTTCTATTAAGGGAAGAGCAGGAAGCACACCATACTCAGAAATAGCAGCTATTTTGAAATACAGTCAATCACATGTCACCCCGTTCCCAAGAGGAAAATGAATAGGCCAGTTTTGCTGAGCATGATATAATAATTCACTTTCTTCTCTGCTTTTGATCGTGTCTGAGGTGTCTTTCTTACATAATGAGAAGTAGCTCATGTTTGCATTTGAATATATCACTAACACTGCTTCCATCTCTAGAACATAGGGAGCCTAGAGTCTTTTAAAAACCACCTACTCTCTTTTTAGTTCAATCAGTTTCCATAATTGTAGCAAGTTAGTGTTTTTCTGGTGAATTCTATAGCCCCCTGAACACTCTGAAGTCACATCTCAAATTCTTTTCAATACTGAGCTGGTTCTTTAGATGGAGCAGAAAACAGTAAAAAGCAGATGCCCCGAATATGCTTCCAATTGCTGCTCAATGTCTTACAAGCAAATACTACAACTTTCTGAGATTAATTTCAATGGTATTGCATACATACCCTTAATTTCACCTTCATTCTGAGTAGATTACACATTGAAATCTCATACCAGTTTGAGGATATGAGGGTACATTAAAGAAAATTTAAGTTACCTCAAGTCATGGTCTTGTCATTTACACAAAATATCTAAAATTATATAAACAATTGCATATTGTCCATTAGTTCTTTAAGCCTATAATAAACTGTTTTGTTTGTTTAGAAAACAATGGTTGTACATACTGAGATTGTCTTCAAACTTACTGTGTAAGTCATGACTTTCAATTCCCAAAACTTCTTCTTCTGCATCTAGAGTATTGGGAATATAGGCATGTGCCCACATGACCTGCCACACTTTTATTTTTACATTTCTTTTGAGTTCTAAATTAAGAGTCTTTTTATCATTTCACACATTCATTACCCAGTTCCAACATCAATTTTCTGGTTTGGGATTTGGGGATTTTTGAGTTGTGTCTTTTTTTTTTTTTGTGGTATCATTCTACTATTTATTTTATTTTATTTTATTTATTTATTTATTTATTTATTTATTTATTTATTTATTTATTTATTTATTTATTTATTTTGGAGATGGAGTTTCTCTGTGTAGCCCTGGCTGTCCTGGATCTAACTCTGTAGACCAGGGTGGCCTTGAACTCAGACATCCACCTGCCTCTGCCACCTGAATGCTGGGATTCAAGGTGTGCACCATTACTCCCCAGCGCTCTCCTAATTTTTATTTTGGCAGTCTGCCCCTGTACTGTGATCATATCACAAACTCATGGTCCAACACAGCAACACCATTATTCTTTTCCAGGGTGTAGATTTTCCAGGCAAGCCTTTCAGTGTCTTTTGTTTTACCCTGGAGACATTCATCTTGCTTGTTTCATTTATTTCATTTAAGCGTGCTCAGTCTTCATCACTGTCTTTTTTCTATCCTGCGCTGAGAACTGAAGTGCTCATATATGAGAGATGCTGCCAAGTGCCTATTTCTCTTACATGGCATTAAATTTGTTTCTAATTTTTCCCTTGAACTTCCTTTATGTCTAAAAAGAACAAATTCTTTGTGTCTCACTCTATGTTGTCCCCACATATTATAATATTATCTAACTATTGATTGATTTTTGTCTTTCAGATGTGCAATGTTTCACTTTTATGTAGATTTAAATTAAAAGTTAAAATTCTGTATTTTACCTACTTTGCATTTTTCCCTTTAAATCATTATCATAATTATTTTGTCACATTAGTAAACTTCAATAAATTGGCAGTGTCTAAATGTTTTTTCTTGAAAGACAATTTTTTTGATAAGATAATATCTGCTAATTTCACATCACAATTTTAGCATATAATGGCCCTGGCTGATCACTGTAAATTTACTTATGGTACATTTTTCTAAAATTTCATATTTTTTCCTAGTTATGTAGTTCTTTTACTTGTAGATAACCTTGACCTGTCAAGCCTTGTTGACTTTAATAATCATCATTATATGTCTATATTAGTTTTCTTCTTACTTGTTAGATGTAGTCCCAACTTTAACATATGATGCTTGTGATGGCGATTTTATAAAATAGTTCTTCCATATCTTTGTTTAAACATTATTTCTTACTATGACTGTGAAGTCTTATAATGAAATATACATTTGGACCCATAGAATTTGTCAGGAAAACAGCTCTCCCCAGTGTGGATTGGCCTCTTTCTCTCTGCAAAAGGGACGCCAGCGCCTCTTCCTCCCTTTCTTGCCTATCCCTTATTATTCCTTCACACTCAACTCAGTCTGCAGCTTGCTCTTCCTCTTCATCTTCCTCATATTTGAAAAGGAATATACAGTCAAGTTTTCTGAGTTCCCAGTTTTCAACTATGTATCAAGTTCATTTTAGCATTGACAATTATGTGTATATCACAGTTATTGGTTCTGTTTCCCTGGAGAACACGAACTGATTCAATTCTTATGCATGGTGGTGCTCACTGTGGCAGCAATATACTGAAATAGCTATGTATGGCCATTGTAGTGCCTCGTTTAATGAATGCTGTTCCATATAGTATACTTCACTGTGGTGAAGTACGATGGTCAATTTTATTTCTACACTACTGGGAGGGGTTTTGTATCTTTTTATTTCTGTCTCTTATAAATTGTGCTTTTGATGTATATTTTTTAAATATTATTTTTATTTCTTTATATTAAAATGTAATTACATCATTTCCCTTTCTCTTTCTTCCCTCAAGCATATTTCATGTTTCTCTCTTTCTCAAATTCATGGCCTTCTTTTTTTTATTGTTACACAAAGTACATACATATAAATTCATAAATATATAAATATTACCTCCTAAGTCTATTTAGTGTTTCTTGTGTGTATATGAATTCAGGGATGACCAATTGGAATTAGATAACCAATTAGAGAGTTTATCCCTGGGGATGATTAATTCTCCCTCTCACAGCAGTCTTTAGTTGCTTGTCCTTCTTTTTCAGTGTGTGGTGCCCTGTGAGATTTCCTCTTTCATGACAGCATGTTTATTTGTATTGCCACTATTTAGATATTGTTTAGTCAGCCATGTTGTTGAGATATTATGAATAAACACATATAGTTATTTCTAGGAAACAATCTCATAGACAACTTCCAGGTCCTATGGCTCTTATAATCTTTCTGCACACTCTTCCTGAGAACCTTAGGTTCAGGAGTTTTGTTGTAGATATATCCATTGGGTCTATGCACTGAATTATCAGTTGTTCATTTCATTTTGGCCAATTGTGGTTTTCTATAATGGTCTTTCTCTGCTTCAAAGAGAAAATTATTTGATGAGTAGTGAGAGCAACACATATTTTTTGTCCTTTAAAATTCACAAAAGATGTTCTGAACTTAACATGGAGATCTTCTAGTTATCAAAAGATGCAAAAGACATAATTTGCAGATATTTGGAGATTTTTTCCTACCTTCCTTCTAGGGATGTGTTCTAAAAACATAGCAATCCATGAAACCAAGACACAATGATAATCTTATATCCAGTGATAGGTCTAAGCTCTTTTCTCTCCATGTACCAATGTTGAAGCTATACTTGAAAGAATGTGATTTCTCAGTTCAACATGATTGACAGTTGGTTAAGATAGTTAAATGCATATACAGATCACTTTGTAACCTTAAATTTATGTAGACAAATTATTAAATTAATATAGATTATGGCATTTAGGTAGTGGTGAATTTCACTTTGACCCAAGAAAGATCTATACTTTGTTTTGAATTGTGGCATGTGACTTCTAAATATGAGTGTTTACAATGGTATCCTTAACCACACCCAATATATCATACTAAATGGGTGGTACATAGTGGGCTTCCAATCTTATAAAGACATTCTACCCTTTGGCAAGAGAATAATGGTGTTCAAAGAGACAAGGAGATCAAGGAGTTAGATAAGAAGTCATCAATGAAAACTGCAGATTTATGTTATGCTATGTTACTTCATAAATATTCCACCTCATAAATATTCATAAAAGTTTCATAAACATTTAGAGCATAGAATACAATGGATTGCTATCTACTCTTGTTCAGCACACGCCAGTTTCTGTCTAGAGTGGATTGCCTTGCTTTGCTAAATATACTTTAGCTTAAACTGTTTGTGTCTTATCATAGAATTATTTTCTTCATGAAAACAAGAACCAAGACAAAACCTTTACCTAATATATAATATGTTATCCATGCTGATATTTAATCAACTAATCATAGGCACATACTAAAATCTCAATAAATCACAAGATTTTAAATTTTGGATCAGTTCCTTTGGAGCACAATACTCTATTCATGTTGCTAGACATTAAATCTAAAGTAAATTAACATTAATCTTCTCTTCCAGGGGCTCATGTGTGGCTCTCTGTTTCCCTGCTGCCCTCTCCTAGTATATATCAGTTTTATGCAAGCCAGAGTCATCTGAAGAGGGACTCTCTCAGTGAAAAAAATGTAATAAGATCAGGCTGTAGACAACTAAGCCTGAACTCATTGCCTTTAATTAGTGATTGATAGTGGAGGGAGTGATTGCTAGATATTAATTGTAGGTAGGTAAACCCTTGGGATGGTGATCTAGTGTCTATGAAAAAGCAAGCTGAGCAAGCCATGAGAAGCAATCCAGTTAACAACACTTATCTACCACCTCTGCATCAGCTCCTAACTCCAAGTTACTGCCTGAATTGAGTTCTAACCTTGGCTCCTCTCAATGGATTGTGATTCAGTATATGTATAAACCATATAAACCCTTTCTATTTCAGGATGGTGTTTCTCATGATGTTTCATCACCATAATTGTAACCCTAACTAAGACATATGCCTTTATCCCTTTGCATGGTATTAATTGCATTCATTCTCTGAAAATAAATGTCTAGGAGAATAAAGTTTTTCAAAGAGTTCTGTGAGTCTTTATAGAAAATTGCCAAATTTGAGTGGATTAAGGAAACCCTCTCAATTTGCATGTGCTGTTTAAAGTCTTGAGCAGATACTGCAATTTAACTAACTTAAGGTAATGGTTCATAATGATATAATAGAACCATATTATCCAATTCTAGATGAAAAAATCCATTGCAGACTGCTTTTGATACCAGTGCAAAATTGCTCAAAGAGCTTAGATACCATCATTTCAATTTTGTGATGGGAGTGAAAGCTGAACAGATCAAAAATCAAAAGTTTTATCTGATTCATTAGAGAGCTGAATTGGTAAGACTTCAAAGAACTCTAAAATCTGGACAGACAAGTAGTAAATGCAGAGATTCATGGATAAATATGCTTAGATAGAATTTGAATCACCAGAGACTATAGAATTCAGAGAAAGCAAGAAATTTCTGGTAAATTCAGTATTAATAATGAACATAGTATACTAATCAAAGTTACAATATGGAATTCCATAAGGCACAAATAGTGAAGAATCAAGAAAGACATTCATTAATAGCAGTTTCAGAAAAGAAAACACCACCAGACAGTTTCCAAAGTAAAATTAAAATGAATGATTCAACCCAAGTGTTATACTCTTTGGAAGAAAAACATTCCTAAATCCTGATTTATCTGTGTTACTCAAGGGTATTGGAAAAAAAATTGGTGTACACACAAAAGGGCACTAGAAGAAACAGACTGAAAAATCAGACTGAGGGAACCTTTTCTCCTTTCCTATCAATATGAGCTCATCAATGAGTAGTGACTATCAAATGATTAAGTAAAACCATTGAAGACAGAGACTGGATATGGAGCCGTTCCTAGAAGAGTTTAATAGAGAAAGAGAGAGGGGGAAAAACTGGGACTGCAGGGGGATTTTAATCTCTAAGATGTAGAAAAACTGAAATGATGACTGTACCTACAGCATGTTATACTGTGAAGAAACCAAACCAAACGGAAGAAATATGAGGCTTTAAACAAGAAGCTCCCTTCCACTAAACAGCAGATCATATTAGCTGGTATATAATGAATATATTTCAGTAAACAAGAAATTAAAAGAAACAAACAAAAACAGAAAAACAATGATATGGATAGAGAACACAAATACAGGAATTTAAAAATTATATAAACAAGAAGTTAAAATTTTTTGTGACTTATATGATATACAGTCTGCTAGAAAAGTAGACAGAAAAATGGGTAAGATATATAAATTGAAAGAGAGTAAGGAATAATTAAGATTACAGTAATTTAATTAATAGTTATTTTAAATTTTTGAAGACTTCACACATGATCCCCAAATCTGTATCTTCTCCTTCTCTCCCTCTAACACTCTAATTCATCCCCGTTCTATTTCCTCATTTCATCAAATTCATGGTCTCTTCTTTTACTATTATCATTATAATTCTTTCTTGTTGTTAAATATATGATATTTAAATATATCCATACATTTAAAAAAACCTAGTGAGTCCTTTAAAAAAAAGCACACATACAACATTGCAACTGAAGAGTGAATCTGTAAACTGATGAGACACATCTAAATAAAGACCAAGTGTTCATCAGTGGAAACTTGATAAAATAATTTGAAAAGATGAGAATACCAGAATACAGATTAAAGAGCTTTAAATCATGGCATTGTAAATGGCATCATGAGTGGGTATATTAAAAATGAAAAAGAAAAGAAAGAGAAAAACTGAAGAAATATTCAAATGAATAATCACAATCACAGAATTCTTGCAAATTTAACTTGGTAAATATGAAACTTCAAAATGATGAACTTAGAAGAAAACCAAAAATGAAGTTCCATGTAAACATACATTCAACAAGTGATCAACCATCAAAATACCTAGGTATATTATGTTCAATATTCAAAACTCTTAAGGGAAAAATTTTAGAAAGGGTACAGAGGAGAAAAGTAAATGCATATATGCTTTTTTTTTTTTTTTTTTTTTTTTTTTTTTTTTTTTTTTTTTGGTTTTTCGAGTCAGGGTTTCTCTGTGTAGCTTTGCGCCTTTCCTGGAGCTCACTTGGTAGCCCAGGCTGGCCTCGAACTCACAGAGATCCGCCTGGCTCTGCCTCCCGAGTGCTGGGATTAAAGGCGTGCGCCACCAACGCCCGGCGCATACATGCTTTCTGTGTAGAGGAAAAATGAGAATTCTAACAGACTATGGTGTTTTGGAAAAGAATGACCCCCATAGGCATATGAACTTGAATATTAGGTTCCTACTTGGTGGACTATTGAGAAAGATCAAAAGATGTTGCCTTGTTAGAGGAGTGTCACTAGGGGTGGGTTTTGAGGTTCCAAAAGCCAACACCAGGCCCAGTCTTTGTCATTTTGCCTGCAACTAACAGAACAGATTTGAGCACTCATCTACTCCTTGAGGACCATGCTTGTGTGCAACCATGCTTCCCATTATGACGATAATGAAACAACCCTCTGAAACTGTAAGCTAGACCCCAATTAAACGCTTTCTTCTATAAGATGCCTTCATCATGATGACTCTTCACAGCATATAGAACTATAGCTAAGACACTAAATTATTTGAAAATATCAAATCACTAAGGTAATGGAATCTAATATTTAAACTGTAGATGAATATGTCTCAAGTGTGTTAAAATCATTGTCACAGCTGAAGGATATAAGACAAATTAATAAGGCATACCCAGTCTGAGTGATGGAAGGGACTAGTGAGCCTCCTATGATCTTGAGTTTTAGAAGCCTAATGAATCTATACCCTCTCTCCAAAAGCTGGTATTTCAACCCATAAGAAATACTGTGTCCTTTGGTTGCTACCTTTTTTTTCTATTTCTATTTTTTTCCTTATTCTGTCTTTCTTTTTTTTTCTGTTTGCATGTGCTCCCTCCAATGATGTTTCTGAGGCTTGAACTGGGTGATTAGTTTCTTCCTTTGATTAATGAGGTTGGGGCCACAGTGTCGTTGCATGAGTCATGTGTTCTCAACAATTTGAATAGTGTACAGTTTTCCACAGTGACCATCAGCCACTGTTGTGGTGGTAATCTAATTGTACTGAAATATTATTTTGATTGTATGTTAATAAATAAAGTTGTCCGGGGGTCAGAGCTATTAGAGCCATAGCAAGAGTGTGGCGGTGGTGGCATACGCCTTTAATCCCATAAAATCTCTGTGTGTTCAGGGATATAGCCAGCATTGGAGACATATGCCTTTAAGACCTAGGGGGCTGTACATTCAGACAGTGACGAGGCAGTCATGTGTTTGGGTTTACAACCAATGAGAAGGCAGAACAACATACTATAAAAAAACGAACCGACAGGAAGTAGGTCTCTTTCGCGAAGCTGGGACAGCAGGAGGAAGGGTGAGATTTTAGCTCTGAGCTCTGACCTCTCGGCTTTCTCTTTTACATTGTTTCTGTGTTTCTTATTTAATAAGACCGTTGGTTACATCTACACACTGTCAAAAACAAAACACCATTCCCAAGTTAGACTGACAACAGAGGTTACTATGGATGTCAGCAAAACTGTCTGGGAGGCAATATGACACACACATCACATCTGATTAACCAAATAATATAAGTGGCCTCCCCATTTGGGCCTCCAGCTTCTTACTGACTTGGTTTTGTTTTTCTTTTCCTGATGTTCTACCTATACCAATTATAGGGTATATCCTAAGGAGCATGCTAATTCCAGTAGGAAAATAGTTACATGATAACAGATAGTGACACTACTTTATGACAAATAACATAATGTAATATTATTAATATAATATAATGTAAAATTATATGTATTTCCATATATAATTGTCTTGCAATGATATATAATTATATATTTTAAATATAAATATTATAATAGTGTCACAGAGACTTATCTTACCTGGTGTGTAGGTTGTGGGCCACACAGAGTTCATGACTAAGAAAGAATGTCAGTGACAATTCTTCCCCAGCAGCCCGCAACTTCAGGTAATACAAAATCTAGCCATAGGAAAGGGTCTTTCCAATTCAGACACAGCCTGATTTCTTGATGCTCTGACAGACTATAGCCTTCCATTCACCATAAATAGAGACTTACTGTCTAATTCTGATATGCAATTAACACTTCTTTCAATATCTTTTATGGTTTATATGCTTGGACAACAACTCATAGATAGGCAATATACCCTCTCACTGGGAGTTTAAGACACCAAAATTATTGATTCTTTAGATAGTCTTTTCCATTATCAATAATGTATTTGTTCAAACTTTTCAGTTGTTGCTAATACTGTTCTTCTAGAAGATTTTAAAAACATGAAATGAATCAATTGTAAAGACTATATAGTGGGAATATATATACAGGTAGACAGGGTGATGAATACCTTCTATTCTATATGCCATTTGATTTTCCAAATAAGACACTAACTAGATACCCATGATGTTGTTAATCAGGCCCAACATAGCATAAAATGCCCATAACTTGTATAAATCATTTTCTGAAAAGAGCAGTGCTGTGTGCAGCAGTCTAGATGGGAGGCACCATCTTACCTAGCTCTCTGTCATTTGTAATATTTCCTCATGACCCATCCTTCCTTTGCATCCTTGGTTGCTAAAATGAGAATACCTTGCCTTCTCCCAACTCTGAGTGTTTATACAAGGTTGACTGGCTTTTATCATCATCTTGTTCATGAAAAGTTTTAGGACAGTATCGTCCATTATACTAACAACATGATCAGGCACTTTGATCTGACAGGCTCTGGACAACTCTGCCAATTCCTTTTGGTCCTGGCATACCTGTATGTCAAAAGGTCCCTGAAATGGAAAAAATATCTCTATGATATACTTTCTTGCAGGGGAGAATTATATGCAGCTCATGTAGGAGGACACTTTCCTACCTATAGGACAAATTTAGTATTCATTATCAATGTCCTTCTATCTGTCTTGTCCTCATCTTTTTACTACTTTGCTGAACTGTTCTGGAGGCTTTAATACTTTTTAGGGAACACAAACAGTCATTTTTTTTTTTTACTGTTTCCCCTCCCCCGCTTAGGAACTTGGGCGCCACCCAAGTTTGTCCACATTAGTTTTTGAGCAACAGAGATAGGCCCCATTGTCTGTATTCTTTTGTTCTCATCTTCTTTTGAATGATGTAGCACCTTATTAAACTCATTAATATGCTAGTCTAAATATTAAGCCCACCTGAGTTTCTCTTATGTTGTAGAGAAGATTTTCAAATGTGGGATTAAATGGAGCCACTACAGCTCCACTCCTCTCTTGAGTTCCCTACTGGATGGATTAACTTCCTTCTGAGCAAACTGCTATCAGATCTGGTTAACTAGACCTAAACTGTCGTTTCTCTCATATCCAGCTCTTCAGGAAAACCTGACATTACTTTGTTTTTGTCATTTCCCTGATTTTAATCAGGACTGCATCAAATTGTATGTTCAGAGTTCAGTGAATTATTCAGTTTCTTTTTAATATTATTTAGTCTTATCTCATCTATTCTTGTGTCCTATAGTCTCACTACCAAGACTATCTCTCTGTCTGTCTGTCTCTGTCTCTGTCTCTCTCTCTCTCTCTCTGTGTGTGTGTGTGTGTGTGTGTGTGTGTGTGTGTGTGTGTGTGTTTTCTTACTTAAAAATCAGGTCAGATGATGAGTAATCCATAAATACTATAATTTCCCATGTTGGGCCATTATTAAAGCTCCCCATTAGCATACTGAATCATGAATCATCCTGTCCTGGGTATCATAGACATTGCTGAGAAGTATTTTCTTTACTTTTACCAAATCTTTTCCATCTTTTACCTCCTTCCTCTTTGTATTCCAAGTGTTTTGACTCCACTTAGGGCTGGTTAGTGTAAACCTAATTTGTACTTTCTTTTCTTTTCAGTCTACCAACTATAAGAAATTACAAGTGAATACTTCTATTTCACTATCTCTTTTCTCACTGTTCCTGCCAAAATAGGCTAATATGGAAGATATTGTTTGATTGTCTTTTTCTAGTTATAATCTTTTCTCAACACAGGCAAATACTTTTTGGGCAAAGAGCTAAACCTTCTTTGTATATCTTATTGTCCTCAGCAAAGATAATAAAACTGATATCACAGCTTTCTTACAATCTTGCTCCATTTGTGTTACATTTAGGAAATGCTATATATTCTGGTCCATCATTATTACTGGGCCATTCCCTAGATAGAAGACTCCATTCAACAAACATTCGTGTCACCTGTAACACACAAGAGAAGACAGTTGCCCTGGAAATCCCATCAAAATTTGATTCCACCCTATGATGGCTCAGTGTTGGTTTCTTATCCTATCATCAATAGTTCTGGACACAAATATCCAGTGCAATGAAAAGGCATAACTTCTATGATGATGATGACCTTTCTCAAATTTACACAATCTAGAATCAAATGGAAAGAGAATCACAATGAAAGATTTTCTACATCAGGTTGGCCTATGGACATTTCTGTGGAGCATTGTCTAGTTTCCTTAATTTAGGTCAGAAGAATCACAATAAATGTGAATGGCATTTTCTAATACTAGCTCAGACAAACCCAGGAAAATGGGAATCTTTTGCATCTCTTTCTTACCTGGCCTTCATTTTCCCAGGCAGTTGTTCTGTCTTTTTGCTGCTGCTGTTGATTCCTTCACTGATATTGGAGACAAATTCTCCCGGCTTCCAATGTAGACTGAAGACCATTTGCTCTTCATGAATATACCTGGTCTTTGGTGCCAGGTTAGGACCACTGTGGTACTTATTATAATGATCAGAGCAATTGCCGGCTTCTTAGCCTCTTGGGTAGTAAACAACCATTGCTCAACTACCTGAGCTGTATCGCAAAAGCCAACCTAATATATTTCCTATTAGGTTCCATTCTACTAGAGATTCCTGCCTCATAAAACATACACAAAATATCACATTAGGAAAATGACCCGTATCAGAATTCTCCCTGTAGATATTTCATCTACAAACTGTTTAGCCTCAGATGCATATTGATCATTCATTTCAGGGTACATAAAAGCATTACTCTCCAACTTAAGATTCCATCTGTCAGTCTCTGTGAGGGTGATAACTGTGTTGTATTTTTTTTCCTGGAGAGCTATTAACAAATGTGTAGTCACTAAGATAGGACAACAGTGGAAGCCAAAGACATGATTTTATCCAAATCTAGGTTTTTGAAATAATGAGTCTATTGGGTTACTACAAGAAGCATTAGTAAGACATTGCTTATGGAAGGGAGAATAGGTGAATGCAAGACAGTTGTGATACTGTAGAACTCAACTCCAGTATGGACCTCAACTTATAAGGGCTACTCCACTGGAGTTCCTTGTGTGACTTTCAGGGAGCTCTACTAAAGAACTGCCTCTCTTCTTTCAACAGTTGACTACTTGAGTAATCTTAGGAAGGGGCTTGGTAGTCTATGAGATTTTGTGAACTTCCTGAGTCTTGTAAGTTTTATGGAACTTAATGAGTCTCTTTTCCCTCTCCAGTAGAGAATGTTTCCATTTGGAGGAAATAGTTACACAGCACTATTTGTCTTTAATAGAAGAATTATATGGATAAAAAGAAGATACATATAAATAAATGTTAATGAGAAGTTATAAAATAACATATAATAAAGTCTCATGTGATTCATTCCTGTTTTAATTAGTAGTAGCAATGTATTAGAAAATGATGATGTATAGACATGTGAAAAGAGGAGCAGCAACAGCCCAAATCCCTGAATGCAGCTACTGAATAATATTGTACCAGGTTATATGCACTATGCACAGAAGCTCGGTGCTTTGATGGGGGTGCTTTGATGGGTAGAAACTAATTAGTCATAGAGGCAGATTTCAAATGGCAAGATAACTGTTAATTTTAAAAATGCATTACTGAGATACCATGATAAGAGATAAATAGAAGAAAATATCCTTTTGAAGCTAAAGAAGATAGATAAAAAGGAGTGGGAAATAAGCAACAAAGTTAGACATAAAAAAAGATATTACCTGGTAGATATCTATGTGAAAAAAATATTAATATCACCCAATGTGTATGTTTTACATACATGAATTGAAATGTAATCAGTGAATTCGATAAAATTCAGTTGTCTTGAATGACATTATTAGTAAAGTGGAAATTTACAGAGTACTCCATGTACCGTCACACAAGCACATTTTTTTAAAGCGTAAGTGAAATACAAACAGCATTCCAGGCTATAAGACATACTTTGTAGAGTTTTAAATATAAGTGTGTAATGTTGAATATTTCTCAGCATAGTACAGCAAGAAAAACATTTCATACAAAAATTCCTCTACTGCTACTACCTTTTCTTGTAAAATGGATTCCTGAAAAATAAATATCCATCCCCAGTTGACTTATATGATGTCCTTCCCCAGGTGACTTAGAAGAAGGGACATTACTTATTTACATGTGCTTATACATTACTTATTTGTCTGTGCTAAAGCCAAGCAAAGACCATGTAAATTTCTTTTGCTGACTCGGAATTATTTAGCATTCTAGTGTTTATCGGTTCAATCAGAACAAAATATTATTAAGTAAAATTTTAGTTTTTCTTACTTTGACCAGATCCTGCAGTGCAAAGGATTGTATACATGAGCTAGCATATAATCTGACTACCTTAATTACCTCTTCTATGGACACATTGGTATTAGTCTTTGTACTAGTACTCACTTCTAACATCAGATTCTTTCTAGATTTATATAGGATTGTTTAAGCAAATTTTGTGCCTATCAATTTTCATTATCTGAATCTACTCTGGATGGCAAGGATCTTTTGCCTTAGCAGCAGGCTGCTTCCACCTTATAGTTCTTAAACTCTGTGTCTTGTGACTGAAATACATATTTTTATTACTTAACAAATATTACTTAACAAATGACTTAAACTATAAGTCAATAACAACAAGATGTTAACTGTAGAAATATTGACATTCGTTTTAGTACTAGGAATTATAATTGTGAATAACATGTTACCAAGAAATCTTAAGCAAAATTTCAAAACAGAGATTTTACCCAAATTAGTATAGTTTGACCCTATTTTCTACTTCATTATAATTTGACAGTCTTAATAATTCAGCAGTTAAAAGAACTTCAAGGTTTGCTTTTGAATTTGCCTAGTTCCCCCACCCAAGGCTGACAATATATGTCAGTGATATTGCAGCAATAGCAGCAGTAGCAGCAAGGTACAAACAACTGTTAAGCAAAGCCCTCATGACTTCACCAGCTAAATTTTTACTTGGTATTGTTGTTAAAACTTAATTCAGTATGTTAAATGTATTTTGGACATAACACCTTTTCACTTCATGAAGATGTAAGCTCACCTGAGTTAATAAGAATTATTGTTTTGAACTAAATTAAAATGAAGCCACAATATTGCAAAATATACAAGTTTAGAGAAAGTAATGAAAAGAGTTAAATGTTTGGCTTTAAATACAGACAAAAGAAAGTTAGGAAGATCTTAAACAAGTTAAGCTTCACGTCAGGAAAATGGGGAGACAAAAAATGGAAGGTAATTTAAGCTTAAAGCAAAGAGAAACAGAAACTTCAAAAAGAGAAGGAAACAGTGGAAATAAAATCAAGAAAAACAATGAAAGAAATTCAAGTAAAAGGCCATGGACAAAGCTGTGAGCAGACTACTCTAAAGAGAAAGTTTTAAGAATCAACTTTATGAATTAAATAGAAGACATTGCTTTCCTGCTCATTAACTTCAAATGTGTAGAAGCTGAATAATATGAACTATGAGAAGTCAGTGAGTTAGACAAACCCTATCAATTATAAATGCTTTCAAAACCCCAAAAAGACAAATAATAACAAAATTTTTACAAGATGAGAAGTAAAAGTAAAAGAAAGCAGATAGCTTAGATACTTTCTCTGGCAAATTTTTACAAACATATAAGAAAAATGTGACTTTCACTGTAAAATTTCCCATTATAGAATAGTGTTTGGTAATATTATTTTAAGCTGTGTTACTTTTGTTCATGTTGATTTTTTTTAACTCTGTGAAGCTTTGTTACTTTGTGTAAAACACCTGATGGTCTAATAAAGAAATGGATGGCCAATAGCAAGGCAGAAAAAAGAGCTGGCAGGCAATCAGAAGAATAGAAGGAGAAATCTGAGAGAAAAAAACAAGAAGTAGCCAAAGAAGTAGAAGGACATCAGGTGCCAGCCACACAGCCACACAGCCACACAGCCAGCCATGGAAAGAAAGTAAGATAAACAGAAGAAAAGGACAAAGCCCAGAGGCAAAAGGTAGATGGGATAAATTAAAGTTAAGAAAAACTGGCAAGCAACAGGCCAAGCTAAGTCCAGGCATTTATAAGTAATAATAAATCTTTGTATATGATTTATTTTGGAGCTAGGTGGTTGGGACCTCCAAAAGAGCAGAGGCAACCAACAACAGAATACAAAGCAGAATGGAAAATTAAAATGTAAGACATCATCATTATTTTACAACCAAATCCAGATGAAGACTTTACAATATAAGATATTTACAGACAAAATATGTAGTGGTAAAATCGTGTCACAAAATATTTACATACATAAGAAATAATGTACACAACAAATATACTCTACATCAAAATCATGCAAACAAAGAGTAAAAATGTGATTGCCAAAAGTAGCTAAGTAGGAGCCAGTATTGCGTAGATACAGAATTTATTTATTTTTCATTCTTTGAAAATTATCATATATATATATATAGCTTATTGTCCATATCCACCCCTACTTCTAACTTATTTTGCTACATATCTCCTACCCAACATCTTTTTCTCTTTAAAAAATAGTCTACTGAACCCAATTAACATTGTCCATGTGTACATTTGTCTGTTAGGGTCATCTGCTGAGACGTGGGCATTTATGTCCTTGAAAGATTGATTTTATTTTGCAATTTATTTTTATTTCTAAAGATTTATTCTTAAATATATATGTGTGCCTCCTATGTGACCCATATGTGTGATCCAAGAGAGACCAAAATAGTACCTTAGAAGCCCTGGATCCAGAATTATAGGCAGTTGTGAACTGCATTGTAGGTGTGGGACCCAAATTCAGTTTCTCTGCAAAAGTAGTAAGCACTCTCATTAACTGAATTGTCTCTACAACCACTTTTTTATGGTTGTTGATATTTACTTGCTTTGTTTCTTAATTATGTGCCTGTATGTAGCATGTGCACCCATGTATGAAATTTCTAAACTTCTAAAAACAAATCTTATTTTTAATTAATTTATTTATGTATTTATTTGTGGCTCTGGGGATTGAACATAGGACCTCATGAACAGTAGACAAGCATTTTATCACGACTTTTTTCATGTCAGTGATTCAAATTTAGAGATTAATTTTTATTTTTACTTTTCTACCTATCTCCCTGCAAAAATTTCAATATAATTCATTATATATAGGACATAGACATTGACTATGCAAATTGGCTGTCTTAATGTATCAAATAATAAAATACATTGATTAAAAACCATCATATCAAATATTAATTTATAACAGCATAAAATTATTTATGCAATTCAATGCTTACAATATGTAAGTATTTTATGTAAATACATTTTTTCATATGAATTTGGTTATGAACATGTTTCTGATAAGTTTTGTTAAAAAATCTGAAACAATATACTTAATATTATTATTGATAGTATGTAAAGTACTATTTCAAAAGATTCCATTTCTAGTATCAAAAGTCGTCATTTACTAATTTAATTTTTTATCTCAACTGTAATTCATAATAGAACAAATATATTATAAAATAGAAATAAACTAGGAAATTTGTTCTTGTAGCAAAAAAAAAAAAAATCCCCTTATAAATTCACTAATCTGTATGGAAAGACATGATTTTTAAATTGCTACAAGAATTGCCAAGGTTATTTTCTCAAGAGGAAGCAAATGCTTTTATCTTTCTGGTTAGGACTTGATATTTTCACAGAGGGCTGTTGTAATGATCACTGGTAATGTATCACCAGGTTCTTGTATGTTCTGAATTTATGACAGAGATGTATTTGTCAAACTCCATGAAGAGGCTCTGCGGTTGCTTGTGCAGGATTCCTTCTGTTAGAAGTTCAGCAGACAGAGGCTATTTAATAAACTCTTCACTACTAGTTAAAATGAACTCCTACAGATACCATCTGGGTATCTGTGGGAATCAAGTTTAGCTCCTCTGTTAGGAGTCACTGCTGAGCCAGTGAATAGCTTCCTGTACAAAAGTGATTTCAGCAAAAGTGGTTAGTCAGCATTCTGGTAGACTGGTTATATTTCAATCTTTATGATTTGACAAGACAGGAGTTTAATAATGTAGATGATTTTTAATAATAATTCATTTTTAAAACTCTTGGAAAGTAAAATAAGTATTTTAAACTTTTCCATTTGCCTAATAAACAGTCATACTAACAATTACCTTTCTTGATCTGCATAGATGGTCGTCCTATATAATTTCATCAATTTAAATCCACAGGCAGAGGGTCATTTGTGCAATCATTCAGTCTTTGTTTCCTTGGTAACCGACTACTCTAAAGATGAAAAATGGCCACCCACTTTCTTTGCCTCTGTTATTTGATCCTGCAGTAATCCATGTAATTCATGTTTTTCTCTTTTATTATTGCTCATATTCAGTTGTGGTTTTAAGGAAGTTTTGGACTCTGATTTTCATTTAATATTTTATACAATCTTAAAATAGAAATGTTAGTGACATTCACGTAGTAAAATTGTTCACAGGTAAAATTCATATTGAAATTTCAAATTCCATTATAGCAGAAATTCACAATACTATCATATAATTTATGAAAATTACTGGGTAATAAAATTATATCTAGAGCGGTAGGTATGGAAAATTACTTCTAAAAGTGTATTATAATATTGATTTTCATGTGAAATAATGATTTGGAATATGTAATTGAAAGACCATTGTTATAGTGAAAATTATAATTGATTTTATGCAAAGTTAAAGTATATCCAAACGTCTATACTGTTGCTTGTGATCATGAATACTGTTTGGCCTCAATGTAAACTTTTGGTAGATTTTTCAGAATTTAATATTGCTAGTGTATTTGTGCCATAAAGATCAATTTATGCACAATTAAATTGTTGGCAAATATCATGTATAAAGCATAATTGAACTTTTTCCTGTAAATTCCTTTTGCAATTCCACTAACATCCTTATCTAGCGTGGAGAAGAGATGCATTTTTTGAAATTGTTCATCATTTTCCAAGTACAGTAAAGTGCAATGTGATTTCCTCTAGCATGAAGTTTGAAGGTCTGTCGATAGTGAGGTGTAAAAGCAGTCCTGTCTCTGGAGCTGAGACAAACCATAAACAGCTCTGGAGGATAAGGAGTGATTTCTAGCTAACCAGTGACAAGTGAAACTTAGAAATAAATTATGTATTATTCCAATGTAATCTTTTAATTTTTTTCATAAATCACATAAGTTGAATAATTGTTAGGAATACATAAAACTTTTTAGTATAAAAACTATAGCAATGTATTACTTAAATTGCATGGTGTTATACGTTCTATAGGTTATAGAACAGATACTTCTGCTACTCATCATTTGGATACATATTGCATTTATATATTAACAATAGATACTTCCACAGTTAATATTTTATACACATAATATGTATATGTATACATACACAGCTAAATAATAATCCATAGGATAATTTATAGTCCACTGTAACATGAATCTTAAAAGGTCTTATTAATAAAGATTTCTCATAGCAACTTCTCTTAGCAAGCCTCCCAGGCTGGCCTCAAACTCAGAATCCTGCTGCCTTTGCCTCCTTCAGTAAATCCAACCAGTGTGTCACCACAACTGGCCAAGTGTAGCCCAGGCCTGAGTTGGGGCCATCAAGGCCACAGGCAAGTAGCTTTTTTGCAAATTTGTACCTGACAGGTTGGGTGCCAGATGTAACATGAATCTTAAAAGTACTTATTAATAAAAAACAAACCTGAAGCCAGATATTGGGGTGAATGCTAGAAGATCAGAGAAGCAGAACAAGCCACAGCTTCCTCACCTCGCCAGTTCCTCAGCTGATCCTGTTTCTTCAGACTGGAAGCCTCTATGTCCTCATTTAAATGGGTCTCAGCTGAACTGCTGCTCAAAAGCCTAAAAGCATAACCAGCTCTAGTTCCTGATTTTCACACCTTATATACCTTTCTGCTTTCTGCCATCACTTCCTGGGATTAAAGGCATGAGTCTTCATGCCTGACTGTTTCCAGTGTGGCTTTGAACTCACAGAGATCAACATAGATCTCTGCCTCCCAAGTGATAGGATTAAAGGCATGTATGTATGCCAACATTTTCTGGCCTCTATGTCTATCTAGTGGCTGTTCTGTCCTCTGACCACAGATAAGTTTATTAGGGTGCACAATATATTGGGGGACACAATATATCACCATAGTCCATTGTAAAAGCATGCTAGTTACACTACTTTTTATGAATGTACTCACAGCTCTGTTTTACAAATATTTAGTCATTATCTTCTTTTATAAATAATGTCTTTACAAATATGTTTTTTGGGATAAATCTATTCTTTCTGGAAATTTAAAAATGATTTTTATTAAAAGAAATGTTATTAAAGCAAATAATAAAATTATACCTTTTTAATTAGTGTGGGTGGAGTATGGTTCCATATGTTTTTAAATAGAGTGCCATAAGCAATCTATGCCCACCCTAATTCTTACCTCTAGAATAGCTCTAATAATGCATCTTTAAGTTTTTTTCTGTAAAAAAATGTTTTTGAATTACATCAATTTTGGAAACTTTCAACCTTAATTACATAGACTATTCAGGATAATTTAGAAGAAATAAGAAGTAAAAATTCTGCATATGTTTCTTTTCATTGAAATCATAGAAATAATGTAATAGTGACTTTTATTAAATGATTTGGAAGTATAATTGATTGAAGGCCTTGAGGGTAGAGAATATTTTGTATCTTTACTGTAGAGATTATTCTTTTACTTAGGTTTTTGTCTCTCCACTTATTTTTTTTACACTTTTATTTGGAAATAATTGTATTTTAAATAAAATTTACAAATATATTGAAAAGGGTTAATTCTCACTCATTCTTCAGCTATGGTGTCATCAATATATCACATTATAGTGGTATAGTTATAGAAACTTATCAGAACATTAAAAAATAAAATACACAACTGGAGGGGAAAAAATGTCAATGCAATGGTGCCCAGTGATAGTCTGCTGTACTCATAGATTGGTGCCTAGCTCAATTATCATCAGAGTGATTTCATCCAGCAATTGATGGAAACAGATGCAGACCCACAGCCAAACATTAGGTAGAACTTGAGGAATCCTGCAGAAGAGGGGCGGGGGGAGATGAATGTAGGAGCCAGAAGGCCCAAGGAAACACAAGAAAATGCACAGAATTAACTAACCTGGGCTCACAGGGGCTCACAGAGACTGAACTGATGACCAGGGAGCTTTCATAGGACTAACCTAGGCACTATATATGTGTGTGTATACACACACACACACACACACACACACACACACACACACACACACATATATATACATATACATATACATACACATACACATATACATATACATATGCATACACATACATATATGTTACAGTTCTGTAGTGTGGGACTCTAAACAATGGGAGCAGAGACTGTCTCTGACTCTTTTCCTGGCTCTTAGGACCTGATTTCCATACTTGGTCGCCTTGCCCAGCCTTGATATGTGAGGAGGTGCTTAGTCTTAATGTGGCTTGATATGACATTTTTTGTTTGTTGATATCCATGGGAGACCTGCCCTTTACTGAACAGAAATGGAGGGAGAAGGGTATGGGAGCGGGAACAGAAGGGTTGGGTGTGTGGGAGGCACTGGCAAGAGAGGAGGAAGCAGAAACTGTAGCTAAGAGAAAAATAAATAATTTAATTACTAAAAAACCCAGCTCATCTTGTCAGTGTCATATGCACTAATTTCTCCTTCTGTATTTTATGTCACTGTCCTGTATCTTCCTTGTGGCCACTAATCTGTATGTCTTTGAATACCTTAGCATAGCTGCTTACTAGTTTCATAAACTATCCCCCATCTTAGTTCTATTTAATATTTTCTAATAATGAGAATGGAAAGATCCATTCACTGGCAACACACCCCATCAATGAACATACTTCTGTTTACATAGTATTAGATGTGTGGGATCAAGAAGGCATATTATTGGCAATGCTCTCTGTTGCTGAAGTTTGTCTGTGTCCCACTGGGTCCACAGCTGCTCAGACCCAAGTAAACACACAGAATCTTATATTAATGAAAACTGCACAGCCATTAGCTCAGGCCTACAGCTGACTAGCTCTTACATTTAAACTCAGCCCATTTCTGTTAATCTGTATGTTTCCACGTGTTCCATGGCTTCATCTGTGTGCCATTGCATGCTGCTTACTGGACTCAGCCTTCCTCTTCCCAGAATTTTCCTTGTCTCTTCATCCTGCCTATACTTCCTGCCTGGCTACTGGCCAATCGGTGTTTTATTTATCAACCAGTCAAAGCAACACATTCACAGCATACAGAATATCCCAGAGCAGCTCTCTGCTGTGGCTTAAGGTATCATCAGCTCATTGGTTTTCCATTGAGAAGTTAATATTTATCACTCCCTAGTTTGATAGATTCAGTCACTCAGCCATACTGCATTAGAGGATAGGAAAAATGTGCCACATCTCCTTGAGAGTGATTTTAATAAATATTTTTTAATATGTTCAAATCAGCTGAGTTCTTATTTCACAGGGGAAGAGAATGTGTAAAAAACTTCATTATACTCAAACCTTTGCTGATTATCACTTCCGTTGCTGGATCTTCCTTTGTAGTAATAACTGCTAACATACATTATGATGATTTTCAATTCTTCTTATTCCCTTTTCAGGTATAAATATAAATTGTTCCATAAGGAAAATACATATTTTTGCTTGCTAAACTATGTATTTATATCAATATAGGTTCATGGAGTACTTTTTTATTATTTGGATTATAATCCAATGTTTATTTGGTTTGAGAATTATTTCAGCTTAAGCCCTGATTTTTTTCATATTACTCATATGTCCTCTTGACATATCTGTGTTTGATTGGAGGTGTGAATGTTTAGTCTGAGTATTAACTTCGTGGAATTACCATATTCTCCAATCTAATATTTTACCTACTTCAGTTCCAGATTCTAGTATTCCTCCAAGAACATGCTTTTTTTATTTGAAAATGACATTAAAAAGGAAAGCCTTACTGCAGGAACCTATTAGAAGATAAAGTAACTTTAATGAAATGTATTTACATAAATCCATTTACACACATGCCACTCTGATAATTTGTTTTTAGTTTTCTGTATATACACATTGGATTAAATATACAACTACATGGAGCTCTTTAATTGTATTCCAGAAACAAAATTTCCCTTCTGGGTATCTCATTGTTGGATTGGAAGTTATTTCTCTGGTAATGTCAATGTTCACTCATATTATGATAAATATGCTTATCAATCTTTCAAAAAATACATGCATGTGAAGCAATTTCAGAATTGTTAAAATGATAAAGAACCATTATTGTATCATGATAAACAGAGCACCTGGTGATAGAAATGTAAGCAAACACACTTATAAGAAACACACTCAATAGTAAAGTTGCTATGTTTATAGACATGTTTATGTTGAATTTAAATTTATATTTATCCAATTAAATGATGCAATTGAAGCATTACCTGCTTCAAGTTTCTACTTTTCTAAAATAAAATTAAATCTAATATTCATAACCTATACTAATTCTTTAGTTTCTCTAACACCCTTGCTTCCATACATTGCTTTTGTAGAAAAATATTCACTCTTTGAAATATCATTATAATGATTTTCACAGTCATAATGGTATACTTCCATTTTCACAGTACTATATAAATTAATTCAACTTTTGAATTTATCCAAAAATTTGCATTTGATTACTAAGATTAATGTTGTTTTAGTCTTTAGGAATATTTTGCTGATTAAATATACTTGAATTAGAAAAAAATTATGTGGATTATACTCATAAGTAGAATAGTAATCGAAGATTTCAAATATATACCCCACTTCTGTATTGTTGTCTAAAAATAATCTTCTTCTTTAACAATTATAAAATTCTGTGTGTTTCACTACATTGATGCTATTATTTGGAAATGAATTTCTCAAGTGCCATTTTTAATAGGTTATCTAGCATTTTGATAAAAATGAAAACTTTATGTATAAATTAGTAATATCAAAAAACAGGTAACGTTTACTGACTGGAAACTAGAAATGGAAGAATTTTCAATTTCACATACACTTTAAATGTTTTAGTTTATTGTTATTAGAAAATAATACTTTCACAAACTAAGAATCTATTCAAGAAAGCCAAATGTTTTTCTCTATAACATTGTATTAAAAGATGTTTAAATTTAATTGCATCCACTTGTTGAGAATTTTGTATATGTTCAGTGGTGTATGTTATTCATATCATCCTCCTGCCTCCCTCTCCAACTTCTCCATGATGGCCCTACATGCACCACTAAATTTTATATTATTTACTTTTTAATGACTCGCTGATTCCAATGAGAACTGTCCATGTGAATAAAAATCAAGTGTTGAGGAAAATTTTTGTCTATCAATTAATGCATTCCATTCTTAAAATTTTACATTTAATAATAATGATGTCAATAACCATGATGAAACTGAAAACTATCCTATATTTTCTTTTTTGTGGTTCTTAGAATACACAGCCTTGCCCTTCTGTTTCTTACTTACCAGTTAGGCTATAGAGACTAGAAAATCTAGTGATGCTTGTGAAGCATTTCAAATCTGAATAATACTCTATTTTTTAAATAATTTACATATGTTTAATAATATGATATAATATTTTAATAGATGCCTTATTAAGACAAACTGCTTCTAATTTGTAGATCTGTATTGTATGAATATGTCCATTTAATTTTTACCTAACTCTATCATGAGTAAAATTTCACAAGGCATTGACTACAGCCTTTTGATCACTAAAATTATTATAGTGGACAAAATTAATTTAGAGACAAAATAATTTAGTTATGTGCTCTGTCCCCTTCAATTTTGAATAATTGTCCATATTAGATTACTGAATTTCTGTAGTCAAATGGTAATTGTAAAAAAATAAAACTATTTTCAAGAGATATGGAAATAAGCAATGATAAGATTTGTAAGCTAAATTTGCAGTTTTGACATTTTTTTGTCCAGATTATGTGAGAAGCTTTTAGACAAATTTAAACTGCTTATTCTTCTAAGTGACTACATAAATATTTTGTGAATTATATATGACCAATACAAGCTTTGTACTTATAATTGTAGGTAGAGTTGATGACTTTAAATTTGTCAGTATAAAATACTATGACTTTCCTTGAGGTAATCTCATAAACCATTTTGATATAAAGAAACAAACTATTTACTATGACTCAAAGTCACTTTCAGATATCTAGATTTTATCAAATGTTCTGTAATTTGAACTACTGAAAGTTAAAATTATCGTCTATCAATCTTCTATTTACCTAAGTATACATGTCAATGTTTTTGATACAGTGTTTCCCTAAATAGCTCTTGCTGACTTTGAATTCATTATCCTCTTTCTTCTCTATTGTGGCAGTTTTCAACAATGAGGTGATATTCTATATATCAACTACATTTTAGGACAGGACCCATAAACAGGAGTACTTGAACAACACAAACCAAACTGAATTTTTTCTTTGTTTGTTTTGTTTTGTGGAGATTTTGTTCCATTTCTTCTGTTTGGGCTTCTTTTGTATTCTTAGTTATTTTACTGTCTGTTTTGATATTCATTTTTGTGTTTTTGTGGGGGTTTTGGTTGTTTTATGTTTTTGAAAAAAAGTGATAGAGAATTTTTTGGGAAGGATGATAGGCAGGATCTGGGGTGAAGAAAAACATGATTAAAATACAATATGTAGAAAAAAATTAAATTAAAACAAATTTTTGAACTAGCTCATATCACCTGGTTGTCAATGAAAGGCTACTAATAGTAAAAAAAATGTTTTACTTTCTTTTGTGCACTGTTTGCATTGACTGAAGTGTGATCTCTCAACTGAGGGAAAAAATATAGGCTATGCTGATGAAGAAAAGTGGCAAAGAAGACATGAATCTAGGATGGTTAATCTCTATAGAGAGGCAATCCTGACATGAGTATAGTAAGGAGTGAGGAAGAAGTGAATTATGCAAGTTATTATCAGAAGAAACCTAGAAGTTAGACAGGTGGGCCCAATCTGAAATTCATTTAAGATTTTAATTCTATCTTTTGCATTTTGCATCATTTCTAATTCATAAATTCCCAGAATTGATGTGCTTGAATTCCAAACAATGAGTTACTGTGTTAAAAGAATTTGAATGCATTCTTCTTCATCAGAAAAGTAAATAGTGAAAGGAATGAATATGTCTCCGATACTTGACACATTTTATTATTTCTTAAACTAAGAGAGTGGATGCTTCTGCTAAATCTGAACGTCAGGGAGAAAATCTTCACACACTAATTTTAAAGAAATAAATTCGCAAAATTACAAAAATATATCATAAACCATGGATAATTGGTTATTTTTTCCCCAACAAATATAGTTTAAGGGCAAGAGGCTGGAGAGGTAGGTTCGTGTTTAAGAACATCACTGCTCTTGCAGAGGACAATGGTGAGATTGCCAGCACCCATGTGGCAGCTCATAAGTGAGGGAAGACTGCAAAGAGTTAATTCTTAAGAAAGAACTAATTAGGGAGACAGGTCCTGTGTTGTATCAGCCTGACCTCTGAGTATGTGGACTTTAGACCTGAGATGGCTTACTCCTGGACTATTTTCCCCAAAGGGACTCCTTCATCTCTTTGATGAGGGTGCACTAGGCTGCTAGGCTAACTCCCTGCCAGCTGGCTAACTCCATTCCCTTTGCCTTTGTGGGCTGCTGATGACCCACCCCCCCATCTTTCTCTAGTGTGCTCAGTGGGCTTTATTTGCAGGAATTGAAGGCCTCATGTCTTGCCCAGTCAGGTCTCTACAGTAATTTAAAACCCCCACTTGTGTAAATGCATCCTGATTAGTCCAACTCAAGGAGAAAGGAACCCAACCTACTATAAACTTTACTAAAAAAATACATAAACCAGTATTTCTGTAGGAACATCCTGTACCACTGTGATGGAGATGCTCTGACTTTGTGTGCTGTGTCTGTGTGTACACTGCTTTCTCCACAATAAACCTTGTGTGATTTGAATTTCTATTTTTTTAACCTCATAGAGTAACAAACTCCAGAAAATAGAGCTGGCAGGCAATACAACTATATGTAACTCCCATTGTTACGAATCCCATACCCACTTCTGGCATCTACCCATACGACATGCATATGATGAACTGGCATACATGCAGGCAAAGTTCTCATACATGATGAAGAGAGAAAGAAATGCATCTTTAAAAATTAGCTTATGGAGAGGAACCCAGAAAAGCCGCTAGCTTCACTTGATCCTAATGCTGCTTTCTCTGCAAATGAATCTCACCTACAATTCCTTTCATTGATGCTCACAGTGGTGTGGATCCATTCAATATTTATACAGTGCACATTCATGGAAGATGCAAATAGAAAACAGGGGATGTCTTAGGCAGAAATCATAACATGGCACTTTTAATAACTCTCAGCTCAGGCTTCCTGTATGCTTTACTGACCACTGTAGTGGGTAACCGTTCCAGCTTTGATCAGGAAGTTCCAACCCCCATTGAGGCTTCAGCAACTGTCCTACCTACAAGGCAGGGCCAAGGGAGGTGCCAAGAGACCTGAGATCTGGATGGGCCAGCGAGCTCTCTGTTCCTGGACTCTAGACGGTGGAGGTATACCAAGCAGAGCTCCAGAGAACACCACTGGACTACGATATAACTTCCCCAGACCCCACGATCTAACTATCCCTTCATTTATAAGTTACCCACTAAATAAATCTTCCTTTTAACTACGTGGAGTGACCTTAATAATTTCACCAATAGACCACCTTCAATTTTGGAGGGAATGGCAATGTCATTATTTGGACAAGCCTATTTCATGATGACTGACTCAGTTACAAATTTCTCTCTGTTAATCAACAAGCTCAGAGTATGTGTAGAGAAAACATTCTTCTCAATCATGTGTCACCTCTGGTAAAGACCACTGAAATTTCTTCTGAGAAATAATAATTTCTCTCTTTGACATATTTCTTTTTTTTTAAATACAACAACCTTTACTCATGAAAGGAAATCAATGAATAATGAAGCCATTAGATGTTTACTATAGATTTAATGGATTAAAATTAATCAATTAATTTCAATGTTTTTGTTCAAAACTTAAATATTTTTCAGTAAAAGTATTTAGAACTCCACTCAGAAATATGCATTTCTTTCTAACTTGCCACAGAATATGTAGGTCAGTGTTTCATCTAAACAAATTCCCAAGTATACATTAACCAAGTAATTCTGATTCTCCTCTCCCTGTGATTGGATTTGTTTTAAATCAGGTTATAAGATTCCTCTGAATCCTTCTGAGGTAAGAAATTTGAATCTAAATATAGAGCTTTCTTCAAAACAAGGACACATTCAGAATGTTCTTTACAGTGATGAATATCTTTAAACTACATTTATTATAAGTGGGCTGAATTATTGTATTCCATTTTAGAGAGATGTCACGCTGAGGTGGTGTTTTAAAAATGAAGTCATTCTTTAGCTATCTTTACTGAACTCAATTTTAAAAGCTGAAACTTTAAATATATTCATTCCAGGAATGAGCAAAATTTCTTCAGATAAAATGACTGAACCCTTACTGGCTGGGAACACGCATTTATTTCAAAATTGGTCATCAGTGTGTAAGGCACTTTTCCACCTGACAGGACATGCAAATAGTATAGTGGGGAGAGAATAAATCAGTAAGGGCATGACAAACAATATTAGGGATATTTTACTGCAGAAAAAAAAGAGAAGATTGAGGTTTTGAAAAAAAAGTGATAAGCCTGATAAAGATAAAAGAAATAATGGGGTACTTTTAAAGTAACGTTTAAGTTACAGTATGAAAAATGTATGAGAAATAAGGGACTATGCTTTAAAGACTGAGACTCTTTTTACTAATGCAGAAAGTAAATGAGATAAGATAATAGCAGAAGGGAGGGTGAGAGTATTTAAGGGAAGAGGTAAATTACAATAGGCTATCTACTGATTAGGATTAGAAGGCCACAAAAAATGACAAATGATGGAGGATACTGACATTTTACAGAATGCTCATGAGCAATAGTGAAGAAGTCTGAAAGATATTTTACTGTATCTGTTTTTGGCATTCAGAATTTGATGTTTGCAAGTGAAAATATCTATTGTTCTGTTTTCAAGAATATCCACAAGTCACGGGGTCATGAGAGACAACAAAAATGTATGTCAAATTTTGCTCATGTATATGTTAACTGAAAGTATCAAATAAATAAAGTCATTTTTAATCGTTGAGAAGAAGTCAGGTATGCAATTCTGTAAATTGTTAACACCATAAAGAAAACTAATATACGAAAGAGATTGAAGAGAAATATGTTGATGTAACCAACAGTCTTATTAAATAAGAAACACAGAAACAATGTAAAAGAGAAAGCCGAGAGGTCAGAGCTCAGACCTAAAATCTCACCCTTCCACCTGCAGTGTCCCAGCTTCCCGAAAGAGACCTATATCCTGTCTGTTCATTTTTTTTTATAGTATGTTGTTCTGCCTTCTCATTGGTTGTAAACCCAAACACATGACTGCCTCGTCACTGTCTGAATGTACAGCCCCCTAGGTCTTAAAGGCATATGTCTCCAATGCTGGCTGTATCCCTGAACACACAGAGATCTATGGGATTAAAGGCGTGTGCCACCACCGCCACACTCTGTCTATAGCTCTAATAGCTCTGACCCCCGGGCAACTTTATTTATTAACATACAATCAAAATCACATTTCAGTACAATTAGAATACCACCACAGAAATAGATAGAAATCGAGAGGAGAAACTTTGAGTGTTGTTTAGGAAAACCTAAAGATATTAGTATTTTTAAAATGTAAGTCATTGCCGGGCAGTGGTGGCGCACGCCTTTAATCCCAGCACTCGGGAAGCAGAGCCAGGCGGATCTCTGTGAGTTCGAGGCCAGCCTGGGCTACCAAATGAGCTCCAGGAAAGGCGCAAAGCTATGCAGAGAAACCCTGTCTCGAAAAACCAAAAAAAAAAAAAAAAATGTAAGTCATTTAGTAGATTCTGAATGCTCATTTGCAATTGAAACATTAATTCTAAACTTTATATGAGCAATTTAAATATATTGCTAGAGAGAGTTTCATAAACTAGAAATGATCGAGAATAGAGTAAGACAAGACAATTATTAAGAATTGTAGAAATATTTCTTTCTCTATTTGGTATTGTGTAAGCAGTAATCAAAAGCTCACCTACTCCCCTAAGATGAAATTTCAAGTTGTCAAGAGATGAAAAATTTAAAAGCTGGTAAGACAGAATCAGTACAGTTAGATGATATTCTGTGCAAAAAAAAAAAAAAAAAAAAAAAGTACTATTGGCAAGTAGATGCAATGAATGGATTTTCATAGAGTTGTTTATGAATTAATATCTAAATTTTAAAGTGGGACTAGTGTATAGAATTTAACAAAAATTAGTTTCACAGTGAACAAAAAAAACAAAACAACAACAACAAAAAAAAATACCCACAGACACTTGTGTTCTATAGAGCATGTGTTAGAGATGCTGCATGGAGGAAAACTGGAAAACATAATAGTAAATAAAGCAGTCATCATTAGGAATGTAGAACTCCCCAAGTTCTTGTTTCCCAACATTTTCCTCTTCTACACATGTTAGATTTTTCATCTTGAAAGGAGCCCAAAGATGATGTTTTAAAAGGCTTTTTCTTCAGCCTGCAGTAATACTTGGAAGTGGTAAAATTTCTCAAAGGTAGGGCCTACATGAAAGAAGTTGGGCTATTGTTGATAATGTTTCGGGAGATATCAGTACGCTGGCCCTTTCAGATTCTTTACTCTCTGTGAGCCAGGAAGTAAATAGCTTCTACTACCACACAGTTTGACAGGCTTTACAGTCAGATATAGCAATCTAACAATAGGCAAGTAAATGCTTTCCTTTTCCTTGAGGAAACACTCACATCAAAGTCTATGAGTATTATGTTAAATGATAGAAGCAGTAAAGCATTACAGAAAAACTAAAGAATGCCCAAAGTAATTTGTCTAAGGCGGGAAAAGTTGATTGAAGAACAAGTTATGTTTGATAGACTTGAGGATCCTTAATGTAGAGAAAAAAAAATAATTTGGAAGTTATAAAGTAAAACCTCAAGCACACAAACCAGAAATGTGAATTTTAACAAGTAAATTTTTTTTTTCAATTATGGAATATTGAGAACATTCCTTATCTGTAATATGGAGATTTATTTGTATTAAAAGTCATCTAAGACCTGAAACTCTGCACAGGGAGAGAAGAGAAGAGCCACCGTTACATCCCCTATGTTGAGCTCTACAGTGCTGCAGCCATGAAGTAGGTGTTTCACAAGCTGTGGCCGATGGCCAAGCTCAAGTCTGTGAAGGTTTGCCCAGCAGCTGCAGGCTTGATACAGCCCTGCATGCAGAACGCTAAACATGACCCTCTGCTGACTGGGTATCTTCAATTACAAATCCCTCCAGACCACAGAATTATGCTCTTTTTGTACTCATACCTTTCAGGGGGTTGCAACCCACTTTTCATGAACTGGAGAATATTTGAAAGGACTAAATTTGAAGCCCATACAAAGGCCTTCCTATCAGGCATGTATCATGATAAACTGTCTTCTGCACATCAGTCTTTCATATCTATTTGTCTTATTTTTCATAGACTTCGGTTTGACAAGATTTAACTGTTTTTCATATACTGACTGTAGCATACATGAGATAATTTACAATTAAAAAATATTCTAGTTTCATAATACCAAATGATCATCACAGATTATATACACAAAAACAGACTGAGTAGGTTGTATTTATACATGGGTATGAATATACATATAAATGTTCATGTGTGTGTGTGTGTGTGTGTGTGTGTGTGTGTGTGTGTGTGTGTGTGTGTGAGCTGTGAGATGTCTTTCAATATGCTGTGAATATGTGTTGCTCTAATTGGTTGATAAATAAAATGGTGATTGGCCAGTAGCCAGGCAGGAAGTATAGGCAGGGTAAGCAGATGAGGAGAATTCTGGGAAAAAGAAGAGCAGAGTCAGGAGTCATCAGCCAGACAAAGAGGAAGCAAGATGACAAGGCGTAACCAAAAAAAGGTACCAAGCCATGTGGCTAAACATAGATAAAAATTATTGGTTAATTTAAGTGTAAGAGCTAGTCAGTAATAATGACTGAGTTAATGGCCGAGCAGTTATAATTAATAAATGCCTCTGTGATTTTACTTGAGAGACACGAGTGGGAGAGATTTGTCCCAACTGCAGGCCATGCGGGACATAGGAAATCTTACTATGTGTGTGTGTGTAACAATCATAACATAAAGAAGCTATTAATTTGACAGTTGGTGGAAGCCATGAAAGAAATTGGAGGGAGGGTATCGGGGAAGAGCTGGAAGAAAGAATAGAAGATGAAAAGTGACATAATTATATTTTAATTAAAAATATGTTTGAACACTCATTCCTATATGAGATATCATTATCAAACCCCTCTCCTCAGAGCTCAGGGGGTTATGAGGAAGAGGAGGCAGAAAGATTGTAAGAGCCAGAAGAGATGGATTACTCCCAGACACAACAGGACCAATGCACACAGGAACTCACAGAGACTGTGGCGGCCTGCTCAGTGCCAGTACAGGTTCAAGCAAGCTGGGGTCCTGGGGCTGAGAGGGGAATGTAGAACTGGTCCATGACTAATAAATAAGCTATCCACAACTGACAACCAATTGAAAGGAAAAATTTTTTTTTTTTCTGATGGACTCTCATTGGGAATATTAACCATATTTAAGTGCAGGCCCATGTCCAGCCATAGATGAACAACACAAAACAGATTCCATGGTATTTTTGTAGTCTTTTTTTATATTGCTTTATCTGGACTTTTTTGTACCTTCTGTACTTTTGCTTGTATATTGTTTGCAGATATTATATTTCATGGGTTTTTTGTTTTATTTTTAAAATTAAAATACACCCCATTATATGTTTATCACAATATATTATGTATATCTCTTTGCAAAGAGTATTATAATTCATATAGATACTAAAGTAAAATAGTGTAAATTAGTTGATTTTTAAACAAACACTAAGATATTGGAGGGAAATGTAATTGTGTATGTTAATGAAATGTGCCATGGTCATTTTACAAGTTTCAATAATGAGGCAGCACCTTCATATGAATAGATTAAAATAAACCCACAATTGCAAAAGTTAATTTGAATATTAGAGGGAAGTGAGATTGCTTTGGGGGTGTTATAACTAAGTGAAAATTGCACTATAGAGTGGATACTTATTTTCTTCCATGTGCATAAACAGGTGGACGGGGGAGAATTTACAATAAGGTAACAAAAGTAACTATGCCTATTAGCTCCCTTAGAGAATACTTGTGGGGGTAGCCATGTTATTACATCTTTTATTTGTTTGCTTTAGCAATGGAACATGCAACATAGGATATTTTACAAAATCAGAGAGTTCTTTAGCTCACAGTCTTGGAGGATCAAGGTTATAGCACCAATCCCAACACAACTCTGGTGAGGGTCTGGTGTGGCAACTGCCATCAGAATAGCAGGAAAAAATGGTGGAAAGAAAGGGGATGGGGCAGGACCCAGATGAGAGTACACACTCTTATAAAAATGTTTTAATGAGAACTGAGTCAGCTTCCTGCAAGCACTACTTTAATCTTTTTGAAATTGTGACTTCTGGTGACCTTAGGTCCTGTAGTTTTGCGCTATCTCTAAAGGGTCTCACAGACTTTCAACTTTGCCACACTGGAAAAAGCTTTCCAAACATGAAAGTGTAGGGAAAAGTCATATCCAACTAAAGCAGAAAAGGAAGGAGATAGGAGAAAGGAGAGATAGATAGATGATAGATAGATAGATAGATAGATAGATAGATAGATAGATAGATAGATAGATAGATGATAGATAGAGAGAGAGACAGAGAGAGAGAGAGAGAGAGGAATTCATTTTATTGTAATTTTTTACATCATTACTGATGCTTGTGTGTGTGAATGTGTGTGTGTGTGTGTGTGTGTGTGTGTGTGTGTGTGTTAAACTTCTGTTTTCTTACTTCCTCCACCAGAATACTCCTGGCTTTTTAGTACAAACCAACCTTTTATTTCTCCTAAATTTTATCAAAGGATCAGGAAAGATGTTTAAAGACTTCAGTTATAATTGAATAAAATGAACCAAAGAGTACACCCCTTTGACAAGCATACAGTAAATGTTCTAACACGCTATCAAAACTCCTATCACCAGGCATGTCGGCATCATCACCTGTCCATTTTCTTTCTGGCTGTTCCTGTCATTATGACATATGTATAGTTCATCAAATGTAACACCACAGGTAAAGAAAAAAAATGAAAGAAGCCAGAGCATAAAAGAGATAACAGACAATGTAGTAGAGCAGAGATAAAAATAAAAATCAGCTTCTCTAAGAAGCCATAAAGCAATAAAAGAATAGAATAAAAAATGTTCAATATTTTAAGAAAGCCTCAAATTCAGTATTTTGCTAAATTATCTTCCAAAAATGTATGAGAAATACATTCTAAGAGAAATAAAAATTGAAAGAATTTGGTGCCAGTAAAGATACCTTGCAAGAACCATTGAAAATATTCATTGGACAAAAGAAAAATTGTACAGGTAAGAAAGTTTAAAAAAATGAAGAGAAGCAAAGTAAGCAAAAATGAATAAAAAAATCGTGTGTGTGTGTGTGTGTGTGTGTGTGTGTGTGTGTGTGTAAGAGAGAGAGAGAGAGAGAGAGAGAGAGAGGGGGGTTAGGATTGGGTGACAAGATTGTGCTCAATTCTCAATTATTTTCTATTTTAACTTACTTCATTTAATTTTTAGACAAGATTTCTCTCTGAGCCTGGAACTCCTCAATTCTGCTATGCTGGTATGGTGATTTGAATGACCTGCATAGGCCTATAGGGCATAGCACTATTAAGAGGTATGACCTTTTGGAGTAAATGTTGGAAGAAGTGTGTCACTGGGGGGCTTTGAGGTCTCAGATGCTCAAGCCAGCCCCAGTGTCTCACTCTCTTCATCCTGCCTACATAACCAGATGTGGAACTCTCAGCTTGTCTCCAGCACCATGTCTACCTACACACTGCCATGCTTACTGCCATGATGATAATTGACTACTCCTCTGAAACTGTAATCCAGTCCCAATTAAGTATTTTTCTTATTAAGCATTGCCATGGTCATGATGTCCCTTCACAGTAATAGAAACCCTAAGACACCACCTAACCAGCAAGCCTGCCCATACCTCCTGTCCATGTCCTCATGTTTTCAAGCAAGCATTTTACCTATTAAGCTATCTCTCCAAAATCTTTTAAAAAATTTTTTGAATTGAATTTTCAGTGTGTTCAATATAATAAAGTATATTCAAATATGTGCACTAATTATCTATTATATATACATACCGTTACATGTTTAAATATGAGTGAATCACAGTGATGATCCAAGGGACACACAGGAGAAATCAGAAGGTTAGAATGATGGGATTCTTACTCCCACAGTGAAGTAGTTTATTATGTAAAAGCAGATTAAAATGAGCTGTGAATACATATTGTAAAATCTAAGATAACTAATAAAAAATTTTAAAGTATAACTAACTGATAGCTGAAGAAAAGAATGAGAATGAAATAATTTAAAATTATCACTTCAACCTATCAACAATAAATAAGAATAGCATTAAAAGGGTTCAATGAATGAACAACATGTTACATTTAAAAAAACACATTACTAATTATTTGTAAAGAAATATATGTTCCAATTAAAAAACAGATTTCCAAAGTGGATAAATATGGGACTCAGATGTATATTTTCTACAAGAATCATTTAAAAATATAAACATATACAGGTCGGAAAGAAGCAGATGGTGAAACACACACCATGATAGACTCATCCAAGGGAGTGGACAGTGGACATAAGGGTATCGGTTTCACACAGTACAGACTTCAAAGGAAGGGAAATGATCAGGGATAAAGAATGTCATTAAATAATGATTAAAGTGAAAGCTCACTACGAAAACAAAAAACTGGGGGTGGTAACGGTAAAAAATTTAGAGTTCCTTTTTGTGTCACTAGAAGTCAGGCAACGCAGAAAGGTAACACCCTGACATAATAATGTACTTGGTTAGTATCCAGACTACTGGGGAATGTACTAGATCAATTAGAACAATACATGACATATATCCACTGCCAATTACAAATCAAATACCATGTTAGCTAGGTTTTGTGTACTTTCATCAGAACCTGATCAGAGAAATTAAAGCAAAACAGACAAACACATAAACAAAAGAAAACCCTTGGAGCTCAGTTTCCAACACATTACGACTTTTCTGGTTTAACATGGCCGATGACAGGATAACAAGGGGCAGGTGGTTTTTTAATTTGAGGGATGGCAGCAAAAGATGAAACAGCATTGAAGATAAGCAAGGAGAGAGCACAAGGGTGCACAGGGAGTAATGAGAAACTGCCCATAGCTCCTGATCCCACTCTTCAGGGTAAATGAGAGGTTAAAGCCAAGAAGAATACACATTCAGCTAGGCAGTATGCTGACTGAAGATCTAGAGTCCTAGCCATAGAACAGGTTAACAGTTAAGTGAAAGCATTTGGTATAGCAGTCATTCTTCTTGGGTAACCAGTAAGAACTAAAGAACTAAAGAAAATCTCTCTCTCTTTTTTTTTTCTCTTCAAATAGTATTGGTGTACCCATATACCATCATGAGAGGAAAGCTACTGTTTGAGAATGGACTATATTGGAGAAATTATTTTGGCCATTCCACATAGTTAAAAGGATATTTATTTAATGGCGTAACTCACAAATTAAGTAATAGGTAGGTCACAGGGTCTGGGGAAGGTGTATCACAATCCTGCGGTGTTCTCCGGAGCTCTGCACAGTCTACCTTCACTGTTCAGCGTCCCGGCACCGAGAGAGTGCACAGAGAGAACACTTGCCCATCCAGCTCTCGGGTCTCCAGGCACCTCCCCTCGCCCCTCATAGGCGTGACAGTTGCCAGAGTCTCAATGCGGGTTGGAACTTCCAGATCCAAGCTGGAATGGCTACCCACTACAGGACTACTCTGTGAATCTGGAATCAAGGATCCATCACAACACTGGGAAATATACCCTGCTACAGTTTCTGTATGATAAATGATAGTGAGTAGCAGTCATGGTGAGAACGAGGATCAGACATTAGGGACAGGTTGGGGCTGAGGAGGTGCAAAAAGGCTGTCTTCTGTAGTAAAGAGTGTTCTCTAATCTGTGAGGAACATTCTAGAAGTGAAGAACTCTAAGTCATGTCTAGTGATTATTTGATCCTCCATAGCAGCCTTAATTCTCTGCATAGTTTTTGCTTTCCGGTACTGAGAACCCTGAGCAGAGGTCGAGAATACTTGATATTCCAAAGCCCCTGAGTTCCCCAAGAGTAGTTCCCCTCTCATATCTGAAATGACTGAGGCAGTAGGGATAATGCCAGCTTCCTTCAAGTCTTTCTCCGCTACTCATCCAGTGATTTGTATTCTCAAAGCACATAGGGGACAGTCTTGGCCCCAGATGTTTACTACCCCTGCATGCAGTCTGGAAGGGACTTTGGAGTAATAGGATTCTGCCTGGGTCACTGACCATGTGGTTTCATTGACGAAACAAGTGGCTCCTGATGTAGAAGGAAGAGAAGCTTCTTAGTGAGTATAGTACTGAAATGAGGCTACCGACACTGGATGGGACAGCTCTCAGCCAGCATGTGGTGTCTGTCTGAATGTGGAAATGAAGAGAGACCCTAGCAACAAGGACTGTCTTCACACCAGAATTGGGTATTTGGGGAGTGTGAGAAGCTGCCAAGGGGTCATGTTTTCCAGCTCTCTGTTACTATTTTTCTTTTTGCAATTTTTTCCTACACTATTTAATATTGTCTTCATTTTAATTTAGTGTTTTTTCATTTGTATGTTAATTGCTATGATTTAATTATTCCATATTATAAACATGTCAAAATATTGCACTGTACTATATAAATATATTTAATAGTTATTTGAGAATTAAAGACGAATAAAATGAGTTTGTAGACACATGGTACACTTCTAGTTCAGAAAAGCAGAATTACTATATAATATCTAATATATAGAGAGAGATATATAATATTATGTATATAGATATATAATAATATATCTAGATATTTTAGATTTTCAGTATATTACATTCTTTAAAACCATTAAAAAAGACACTATATGGTATCTTAAAACCATTTAAAATCTTCTTTATCAGGTTTCTGGGTTCATCTCATAAGAACATTAACCCAAATAACAGCAGTAGAATCCTTGGGGATTGTTATTATTATTATTTTTTAAAATTTTATTATTTTTCTTTTTAATTTTTTCCTTTATTGACAATTGATTTTTTTCTAGCTGAGCTGTGGTGGTACATGCCTTTAATTCCAACATTTTGGAAGCAGAGGCAACAAGGCCAGGCTGCTCTAAAAAGTAAGTTCTAGGACAGCTAGGGCTACCCAAGAAACCCTGAATAAAAAAAAAAAAAAAAAAAAAAAAAAAAGAAAATGGATGTTTTTCTCATATAACATATCATGATTACAGTTTCCCTCCATCTTCTCCTCTCAATTCCTCCTCATCTTCCTTCCCATCTGAATCCACCTCCTTTCTGATTCTCATTACAAAGCAAACAGAATTATCCATTCTTCAAATGGATAATAACAAAATATAATAATATATAACACAAACTTAAACATCAGAATAGGACAAAGCAAACAAACAAGGAAAAAGTTCAAGAAAAGGCTCAAGAAATACACTTCGATGGAGAGACACATTTGAACACTGAGGAATGCTATAACATCAGTAAACTGGAAGCCAAAACATATATGAAAAGTACATGTGGGGTAAAAGGGAGAAAATTTAAATAAATAAAATAAAAATATATAAATTAAGAATAAAAAACAAACAAATGAAAAAGGATTGATATGACATAATGAGAAAAGGAACTTCTAAAGATGCCATTGAGCTTATTTTGTTGGCATGTACTGCTGTGTATGCACCCTACTCAGGGAAAACAAACTACTCTTACGAGTAGGCTGTATTTTTCTCTGTATTTGTTCATGTCTGCTGCAGGAAGAAGCTTCTCTGATGCTGGCTGAGAAAGGCACTAGCATATGAGTGTAGCAGAATGGCATTAGGAGTCACTGTGTGTGTGTGTGTGTGTGTGTGTGTGTGTGTGTGTGTGTGTGTGTGTGTGTGAGTAGTAGTAGTAGTAGTAGTAGTAGTAGTAGTAGTAGTAGTAGTAGTATTTGATTTTACTCAGGGTGTCTGGCCTATCTAGTCTCAGGTTCTTAGTCGCTAAAGCAGTGTCAGGTATGGGTTCCATTTCATGAAGTGGTTCTAAAATATCCAGATATTGGTTGGCTACCCCAATATGCTGTGTGCCACAATTGCAGGCAGAACACTATTGTTGATCAAAGATTTGTTGGATGGGTTGGTGTATATGTTTCTTTTTAGATAGCTATGTAGCAAGCAGAGTATCTTTCTGTACCAAAGACAGAATGATATAGGGGTGAATGCTGTAGCAGTCACCAGCTAAACTGCTTCATGTTCAATGAGTTGCATAGGTGCTGTCTTCAGCAATAGGGCCTGGGGACAGAATGGAGATGTAGAGCTAAAATTAAAGGCTATTAGAAAGTTAATATGAAAACCTAATAGAGTAGAAGTTTCCTAAAACATATACATATATGAAATCACAAAATAACAGGGAAAGGAGCGCCAACTGGATATTTCTTGTCAGCAAATGAAGCTTCTAGTGCCCGGATTGAGTTACATCTAATTGAATTGTTGGCCAACAGTGTTCCAATTGGACTTCCATGATGAGACCCCAGGCAATTGGTAAGACTATAAGTTGCTCTCCACAAACTGGAAACAAAGCCCCATTGCTGAAGACAACATAGACACAATTCATTTTCTTTTATTTGAAGTCATTTTTTTTTCATTTTATTCTTATGTTTATCTAATTTATTTACCTAACATTTATTTCTTTTGTCAATAGAATTTTTACATCTATTGATTTTACCTCAGATATTTCTCTATTTTTTATTTTACTATTACTTAGGCTGGATTTTATCATCTTTGTAGCATTCTGTACCTCATATTTTGTCTAGTCCTCTTATTATTACCTTTACCATTATATTTAATTTTATAGCTTATTCTGTAATTTCATGTTTTATATTCAGTGATTACTTGTAGTGTGGAAGTGGTATTACATCTATTTTAATTGTAATTCCATATTTGAATTTTTGTTGCTTATTGTTTTTGAGATTGTTCTTTCATTTCTTCACTTGGGGTGATATTAGAGTTTTGAACCTGAGGTCCCTTAATAAAAATCTGTTTATATACTCATCTAAGCACACATACAAATTACCATATGTACACACACACACACACACTCATATACCACCAAAAACAGAAACAAACACAAAAAAGCGAATATGACACTTTTAAAATTGGAAAGCTCAGTGTAACAAAGTCAAAATGTGGAACTGAGTGAAATACTAGTGAGTTCAAAGTCTAATCTTAAAATTTACCAATGAGGCTAAGGATAAAACATTTTGGCAATATCTGATACCATACCACACAAACATTCACACACATACATTTATACACTAAATTTGGGATTAATATCTAGAATATATGAATTTTAGAATGTAAACACAAGAAGACCAAAATTTTAGCCAATATATGGGTAAATTGCTTGATTAGACAGTTCTCAAAAGAAGTAAAAATGAACAAAAAAATAAATGAAAAGAAAAATTTCTACAGATAAGGGTGATTAACAAGATGCAAATCCTTGATTGTCCTTGAAAGTACATTATTAAAGGGGATCAATATTTCTAGAGATGATAGTTTATATGCTTGAAAATATCTGATAAAGTCAATAATTTTTTATGAAAATATACATTAGTTTAAAATAGAACTAACTGTATAAATTAAAAATTGCCTAGAAGTAATCAGCTAAGAGTTAGAACTTGGTGTTTAGCTGGATATAATGAAACAAATATTATATCTACAAATTGCTATTTCTAATCACAGTTCACTCCAGAGTAAATAAAAGATTAAAGCAAAATAATCTTTTTGTCCTGTGAATTTATAATAAATTTGTGCTTGAAATTAATATTTTTATTAAATCAATGAATACCTATTTAATTGTTTTGATTTTTGCAAATACCTTATATAATATAAATTAATAATAGCACTCATCTTTCAAAATATTATTTTTAAAAATAACCATTATTTTTTATTTTATTTATATATGTGTCTGTGTGTTGTTATGTGCACACAAATGCAGAAATGCTCACAAGAGTTGTGGAATGATCTTTTTGTACACTGTGAAGATGTTTTACTCTGATTGGTTTAATAAAAAGCAAAATGGTCAATAGCTAGGCAGGATTTTGGGGGCAGAGAGGATACTGGGAAGAAGAAAGACAAAGTTGCCAGCAGAATCAGAAGGAATAGATATGCAGGAGGAGAGGTAAAAGCCACAAGCCATGTGGCAACACATAAAAGAACAGAAATGGATTAATTTAAGTTATAAGAGCTAGTTAGAAAAGCTATATACTGAGCTTTCATAATTCATAAGAAGTCTGTGTCATTTCTTTTGAGCTGGCAGCCCAAAAAATATCTGTCTACATATGGCACCCAGCATCCAGCCACATTTATCCACATAAGAGCTAGTGAGAAACAACCCTAGTCTATCTGCCTAGCTTTCATAATCAATATGAACTCTCTGTGTCATTTTTTGGAGCCGGTGCCCAAAGAAAAATTCGTCTACACACAGTGGCCAGAGTCATCATATCTCCTGCAACTTAGGTGAGAGGTGGTTGTTAGCTGCCCAACATGTTGCTGTGACCAAAACAGGGTCCTCTGCAGTGCAGCTCAAATTCTTCCCTGCTAAGCCAATGCTCCAACTTGACCATTACCATTCTCTTTGGTACCAGTTTTATTTATGCTTTTTTTAATTCAATTATTTCATGAAAGGATTGATGACTCCCATCATTTGCTTGAGGCAATATGAAATTGTAGATAGAGTTTCATTCAAATGTTATATACAGCTCCTCACCACCTTCTAATTTCTGTTCTGTTTACATAAAGCATGGGGTATTACTAAATCATATGCTCCTTCGCTTTCTTAAGGTACAGCTTTTGTTTCATAAAGTTGAAGACTAAACCCTATTCTGTTAGTGATATAAGTCAAGTAACATATTTGAAAGTATATAATTATTTAACTTTAAATGGGCAAACATTTTTTAGTTAACTTAAAGTGTAAGTTCATTATCAACACATTTTTAACATTTATCAAAACCTGCCAACCTTTTTCACACTCATTTCATATGACCTAATTAATCTTATCTATCTAATATGATTTCTGCACAAAAGAACTTTACTTTTATCTTTAACCTTTATATAAAAATAGTTATTTAGATGGTAAAATCCAATTTAATTTTGCCTGAGAATCAACAATGAATAAATTTTATGTTTATTATAACCAGGTTGAAGGAGGTTCAGAGAAACTTGTGCTGATCTGAGAAACAGGGACTGACCTCTTTAAGTGGGGCTGCAACTTGCTCATGGGTTCCTTCGCCCACTTCCATAGGAAATGCAACAAAATAGAATGAAGAGCCTGTCACAGGGCAAGATAAAATAGGGAGGAGAGGGAATCTGAAGTTGGGAGTCACCCCCCCCAACCAGGAGCTGACAGAAATTCTAACCCAGAGCCCTAGAACTAACTCTTTAATCTGAGGCTCTTCCAGTACCCTAGAAGGGAGGTGCTATTTCTAAAGTCGGGTGTTTTGGGTTGTTTGTCTTTAGGTTGGTTTGTTTGTTCATTTGTTTGTTTGTTTGTTTAATTCTTGCTTTGTCAATTGCCCTCAAAACCTGTAAAGGTTACACTGTATTTAGAACCCAAGAGTCTCTACTTTGAGTGTCTGAGCAGTGGAGGATATTTTAGAGCTATCCAACCTACTCTAACATTCCCACCTCAGGGCTCCAACTGTTTCTTCCTGTCTTGGGGTTTCAGAATCTTCTATTTTCATTCTCAGGTAGCTGCCAGCTTTTGTGACCTACCATGGATCTTTAGCTGTCAATCTGTCAGTGGTCTCTCTCTCTCTCCTCTCTCTCTCTCTCTCTCTCTCTCTCTCTCTCTCTCTCTCTCTCTCTCTCTCTCTCTCTCTCTCTCTCTCTCTCTCTCCAGCTGTCACTGCACTTTCTTAAGTGGGTCTTCTTTCCAATGACACACAATTCTTTGCTTGTCCCATGGACTGAACTTGAGTATTCATAGATGATCACTACTCACCCAAGACTTTGGTAACACCTGCAGGGTAAAAGGGACAGGGAAAGAACACCCTGACCCTGACTTGACACTAATACCCAACCAAGGAAAACTACCCGGACTCTCACTTGACCCCAAGCCCAAAAACAGAGCCAAGCAACAGAAACCCAACAATCTTTGAGCTTGCCTTAATATCAGGCCACACCATCCCACCAATCACTGAGCATGAAATCCCACAAATCTCTGAGCTTGCCCCAGAGTCTGACCTCAGAATACTAATATCTAAACTTGCCCCAAGATCAGGTCACCCAAAAAACCCCACACACCCAAGGCCCCTGTGGAAAGTACCCCACCCTGGAGCAGAGTTTTGTTTCGTTTTGTTTTCCTCTCAATAAGTCATTTGTGTGATATTTGTTGTGTGGTGTGACTTTGTGCTATTCCTTGGCTCTTGATTGGGAGGATACCTTTCCATCTGAGCTCTAAGACTTGTCTTGGGGAAATCTTCCCCCATTGGACCAGAGCTGTGACATTTCTGTTGGAGGAAGCCTTTCCCTTCAGCAGAGCAACACTTACAACACACACACACACACACACACACACACACACACACACACACACGCACACGCACACACATATATATATGTAGCATCATTTATATACATATATACATATATATATATATCTCAATGATGCTATATAAAAGATCAATTTTTAACTTATAAATTTAAACAATTTGGCTTATTTAAAATTCATCTAATTAGACTCCTTCTTTGATTTTCTTTGAGATATCATAAGATTTAAGACCTTTTAGGCTAATATTAATGAGCCATTTACCTTTTTCTATATGCCAAATGTTTATATATTTTGTGTATATGTTACCATATATACACATATGCACATATACATATATACACCATATATAATTATCTTGTGTATGTATGAATTGTGCTTTTGTATGTGTATGTGCTTTCAAAAATGTCTCATCTGTCACATTGTATATTTTTCATATATAACTCTGTATATGCAAAATATATTTTGTATATAAATATACTATATGCATACCACATATAATTTTCTTGTGTGTTTTTCTGTGTGCATGTTTTTATAATTTTCTCTCATTATTCACATTGGCTTTCTTTGGATATTAATGTATGATAAAAACATAGCATAAAATGGGTAGTTACTTGTTATCAAATTTGAATTACATGGTTCCATCAGTAGATCATTTGTCGAATACATGAAATTCTTTATTGTTAATCTATGTTAATAAATATATACGAAATTAATTAACATCAAGTATTTCCTTCCTCACTTGGTAATGAAATATAAAATTCCCAGACTGCATTACATTTTGTACGCAACCTTTGCATCTATTTTTCATTTGGAAAGGTAATCCATGCACAAAGACAGACATGATACACAATGTATTTCTTTCAGAGATAGTCTCCTTTTTTATTATTAATTAAATTTATTTATTTCACATCCCGACCACAGTTTCCCCTCCCTCCTCTTATCGCATTTCCTCCCCCACCTCTTCTCTGCTCCCCCAACTCACTCATCCTCCATTTAGGTTCAGAAATGGGCAGCCTTCCCATGGATATCAACAAACATGGCATATCATTTTGTGGTAGGACTAAGCACCTCCCCTAGTATCAACAAGCAGAAAGGCAATTCAGTATGAGGAATAGGTCCCCAAGGTCAGCCAAAGTGTTAGGGACAACTCCTGCTACCAGTTGGAAGTCCCTCAAAGTAGATCAAGCTACACAGCTGTCACATACATGCAGAGTGCCTAGGTCAGTCCCATGTAAGCTCCCTGGTTGTCAGTTTAGACTCTGTGGGCCCCTGAGGTTGATTCTGTGGGTTTATCTTGTGACATTATTGAACCCTCTGGCTCCTACAATTCTTTTTCCCTCTCCTCAACAGGATTCCTCAAGCTCAGCCTAATGTTTATTATGGGTCTCTGAATCTGTTTCTATCAGTTGTTGGATGAAATCTCTCAGATGACAATTGGGTTAGGCAACCATCAATGAGTATAGCAGAGTATCATTAGGCATCATTATGCTGACTTTTTTTCCCCAGTCATGTTTGGTTCTAATCTAGGTCTCTGGGCCATCCAGACTCTGGGTCCTGGCACTCTAGGGAGTGTCAGGGGTGGGCTCCCTCTCGTGTTATGTGTATCAGGTTGTATCAGGTCAGACCAGTCATTGGTTGGCCACTCCCACAATTTCTGTGCCACCCTTACCCCAGCACATCCCATAGGCAAGACAGGCTGAAGGCTGAAGGTTATGTAGTTGGGTTGGCATCCTAATCCCACCACTAGAATTCTTGACTGGTCACAAGAGATGTCCAGTTCAGGCTATATCCACTATTGCTAGAAGTCTTAGCAATAGTCATCTTTGTAGATTCTTGGAACTTTCCCTTATATGAGATTTTTGCCTGACCCCGAAATGACTCCCCTATTCATGTCTTTCAGTACTCTCCTCTCCATCTAACTCCACCATGATCCAACATGATCCTTTCCTCTAGTCCACCCACAAAATCTCTTCTATTTCCCTTTCCCAGGGAGATCCAAGCATCTGCCCTTGAGCAGCACTTCTTGGTACCTAGGCTCAGTTCTTCTGTGTATTATAACATTGCTTCTGTTACAATTAATATCCACTTACTTCTTGATACCTAGACTCACTGCTTCTGTGTATTATAACATTGCTTCTGTTACAATTAATATCCACTTACTTCTTGATACCTAGACTCACTGCTTCTGTGTATTATAACATTGCTTCTGTTACAATTAATATCCACTTATATTTGTCTTTCTGAGTCTAGGTTACCTCACACATGATTATTTTTATCTAGTTCCATACATATGTCTTCAAATTTCATGATGTCTTTGTTTTTAACAGTTAAATAATACTACACTATGTAAATGTACCACATTTTCTTTCTTCTTTCTTCTGTTGAGTGACATCTATGTTGTTTACAGGCTATCACGAATAAAACTGCTATTAACATAGCTGAGCAAGTGTCCTTGTGGTATGAAAGAATATCCTTTGGGTATATAACCGAGAATGGTATAGCTGGGTCTTGAGGTAGATCAATTCCCAGTTTTCTGAAAATCAGAAATAATCTCTTAATCAATGCCAAAACTAGTTTTCAATAACCAGTGCTGTGGTATAACAAATGATTGGAGTTTATGAGAGTACAAAAGACATTCAGTTTTGTTTCAAAACAAAAAACAAGTGAGATTGGTAATGGTATAATAATTATGGAAAAGGTTAGAAGGACCTGTTTATAAAGGGCCTTAGAAAGCATGGTAAAGCCACAATATATGAGTTTTTATATATAATTCTGAAAATAGCCCCAAGATTATTATTTATTGGTTGTGTGTCTTTGGGACATTCAATAAGAAACTTTAAAAAAAGAGTAACATAAAGGTCTCCCTTCTATTGTGTTTGGACTGTTATGATGACATAGTATTTACATTCATTAGTACAGTGTCCAAGTCTTTTTAAATCTAGTGTCTAGTATTTATTAATTTTAAGATTATGCTTAATATTGTTTTATCTGCAAAATTTTCTTACTATACATAGTCCTTTATGTAAATTTCTTAATCCATTCCCCTTCTAACAATTTCACTATATACTATGGGCCAAAAAAAATTGTTATTCTACATGTGCAAATGAGAACAAAATGATCAATATTTAATCATATGTATTATAATATACTGAAGAAAGGAAGGAGATAGCTGATGAAGACACCACATGATAGTACCCACAGAATGTGTAAAGAGCCTTCTATTAAAATTGATAATTTTAATCAAGGCTTCCACAAAGTAATATTATCTATTTTGCAAGATTTTGTCAGATTTATGTTGGTAAAAGTGACAGACATCAGGAATCATCTTAGTCCTCTTGTAATAGGCTGGATACCAGCAGTAAGTAAGGGATAAAGAAGGATGAGGAATGATGTTTGGAGGAAGATGAGTTTGGTCAAGCTTCTGGAGAGAAAGGAAATAAACGTAGCCAGGGAAATAAAAGCATTTCTAAGAGTAGATCTCAGTGGAGATTATTGCGACACTCTACCCAGATGTACTCAATATGCTGACTTTTGTTGATAATCTGACCTCATATGTTAAATAGTAAGTTTTTAAAAGTCAGTAAGTATCTTAATGCAATGATTTGTTTAATGTGTTACTTGTAGCGTATATCCTAACTATATTTCATAAATTTAAAATCTTTATCAAGGTAAAAAAAATGTAAGGTATTACCAAAACTAACGTTATATGGTTGTAAGAATAGCTCAATAGAAGAAAATTGTCAGGCATTATGCCCCAGGAGTATTGGGGCACAACAAAACATCATATCTTAAAGAAAATATACAACCTACATTATGAAGAATGAAAAAAAATATGTTTGACATCTAATCTAGAAATTGGCATTGTGAAAGCACATGAATTTTGGAAAATATAGTAGAAACATCATGCTCAAATTTTCTATGAATGACAGTTAAACAAAATTTACCTCCTCCTGGTGTCAAATAAATCAGGTAGATTATTTCCACTCTCCAAAGTAAAAGCTAATTTATGAAAACTGAGTATTTAGTCTAAAATTCAGTTTCTGGTAAATATCTAAGGAATATTTTAAGTCAATGAACATTCCCAAATGATTTTGAAAATGAAACTTACTAAGCACATGTATATAAAAGTGACAGTTTATATTTGAATTATTTCACACAGTTCTCACATATCTAATTAAGTATTATTACTTCATTTAGACCTGATTTCTTGCAGACTATGCCAAGTTAGCACCTGTGAGGAAATGAGGAACTATGGTGTCTTAAGGCTTTGCTTAGTCAAAACTAATTTTGAATATTAATAACTAAAATGTGCTAAATAGTTTAAGCCCAATTTTCACAATGGGTCTGCATTACTGTAAATGATATTCATAAGTTTTAATTGTCACAAAAAAAGGATTAACTTTTGGAACTGTGTTATCAGCTTGGTGAAAGAAACTATAAATTAAAAATGTGAAATTTATGGCAAGAAATAGATTTGAATTAAATATTCCTATAGGTATGACAAATATCAATACTAATTACCTGGCTAAGATATGAAAACAGTATGAAGAGAATTATTGAACTTATGTGTTAGAATTAGTTTATAAAACTATCCTCTTTATTAAATCAATCAGGAGGTGCCTTGACAGAGACACATCTTCACAGTGTACATAATGATTATCCTATAACATCTTGTACACTGTGCCTATGTAGCTATGTAAACTGAAAAATAACCTTGGCATATGGCAGAAATTTCAGAATCACAGTAAAAAAAAATCTTGCACTAATAATGAACTTGATAAATTCTATAGAAAATGGAGGCTATTCAGAGCCTCCTGAATAACTGAGAGTGTGATGCCACAGAAATTCAGGAAGAACTGAGTAGATATTAGGAAAGTTACTTTACTGAATAAAGAAACATGAAACTTGGCTTGTAGATAATATCACATGTGAGAAATAACCTAGTAATTAATGGCACAAAATAATAAAAATGAAAAGTCATTTATCAAGCATATTTTGGTATAACGGGAAGAAATGGCTTCAGAAAACTTTACATAACAATTTTCATAGTGAAGTGTTGAGAGCATCTGATTTGATTAAACCAAATTAAGCCAACCTCAGTCATAAAGTTCAAAAATGACCTGATAAGATAGCTGTGTTCTATTGAATTATCATTTCATATTTTAAATCAGTTTGCTGTTTCTCTTTCATCTTGACTGTTATAACATACATATGAACTATAGAGCTGTATGAACTTGCTAGCGAAGAGATGAATGAGAGTATTTGGAGAAGTCAGCTTTTCATACATGATGTAATAGAGTATTAGCCAATTAAGTTCATTGAGGCTCTACAAGCAAGTGGATAAAACCAGTTTCACTTAAAGAAAAATAATGAAGAAAATATTGAAATACATTTTAAGAAATTACTCTAGATTTTTAATAACAGATGATCCTTTTCATTTTGTATGACATCTCACCTGATAATCATGTATAAAATTGACTTAATTTTTCTATTTATGATATATCAATTGGTTAATCAATAGAAGACTGATATCTAAGATAATTATGTCAAAAATTAGGTAACATTTGTCAGGTTTTTAAAGTGAAGAAACCAAATATTAGAGACATTAAAGTTGAATGAAAACTTTTAAGTAAATATCTTAACCCATTTCTTCAGATTCCTAACTAGCTTTTTCTCTTTCAATGCATTGTGCTTCTTGGTAATTACAGTGTTCTGTGTATACTTCATTATCAGTCATTGCTGCTTACAAGAATGTATGCTTTGGGATGATTACCTTCATATTAAGGTTCATTTTTATGGAAAATTGAACAGCATCATTTGAAGAAGTCAGCTTAGAACCCAAGAGTCATTGACATAAAAGTAAGGCAAAGAGTGAAAACCATAGAAACCAGACCTTGTTCTTGAAGGCTGTCTGCCACTGATATGCTACTGACATTTGCTATAAACAATTCTTTAAATCATATTGTGATTTATCCCAATAAAATAAAAACATAAAATTAGAATTATGGTAAAAATTTTGATGTGTCAAGGTAACAAATGTTTCCTACCCTATTTTTCTACACTTTTCATCTTTAGTGAAATATATCTATAATTTTAAAAAATTTTATTATCACTTGAATTCTAAGGCTATGTTTAAAATTAATTTATTAAAGAGAAGAATCATTCTTAAATGAACATATTTGTAATTCTCTAAGAAATAATTTCCCTACCAGTTTGAGTACATCTCTGAAGGCCCTTGATTTTTGTCAAGTATCATTAATTAGAATTTTAGTGTCATTAAACTATTGTAAAATACTTTACATATTTATAGGGATATAAATCATATAAAATGTGTTCTTTGAAGATCATTTTAAAAATTTAAATATATTCAAGGATTTGTAAATGTTTTTGTAGCATATTGTAGCATTTTGCACTAATTAATTAGTATATAATAGTTCCTAGTAATTATCCCCACTGTAACATGATGTGAATATTACAAAATACTCATGAAAAAGAGCAGTTTACCTTGTGCACTTCTAGGAAAACAAACATAGCAAACAATAAAACAATAAATGGTTTCAAAAAAATTTCCCATGAATCAGTTGACATATTTATTTGAGCTTCATATAAGTTTTATTTTTTTCTGCAAACTTTAGTTCTCTGATTAAACACCCAAAAGTTAAAGAAATTGCTATTGAAGTAACATAACATGCATTGTTTAATTTCAAAATACTTGTAGAAACACCTTTGATAAATCTCTGCACAAACAATATCTATCCATAAATCACTCCATTTAAATTATTTCCAAGTATTTGTATTAGAAGATGAAAAAAATAGTAACTTAACACTATTAATCTCATGCCTATTATTTGTGAAAATAAAAGCAGAAAATAGGAATAGAATCTTTAAAAAGGTTATGATACTTAGGATGATATATGAAAAAGTATTCAAGATGCATCCTAATTTAATTTATATGAACTCAAAAAATAATTATTAACAAGTAATCCACACTGGTAATGACTGATACAACAATAAAAATTTAAATATTCTCATGCAGTTCTTACTAAACAAGAAATAAGATCCTTCATAATATCTATTCCTTTTTTACCTGGCTTCATAGCATTTAATTTTAAAGGATAAGAAGATAATTCCCCATTTTTTTTCCTGATAAAAAAATTCGAAATGTCTAGTCACTATACATATATGCACAAACCCTTTACAAGACAAGGTGAAATATTAAAAACATGTTTGAAATTTAAATGAACAATTAGGAAGATTTTGTTCCTTACTAAATAATTGACCAATTACATATATACAAATAATACCTTAGAAGCTACAAGTTCTTAGAAATCCTCAAGATCATTTTAATTTGTAAATCATTGTCTTGTGTACACAAAGAGCATAAGATTTATATTATCTCATAAATATTGAATTCAAGTCTTTTGCTTGTGTTCAATTTAATTATTAGCTAATTTAGCACATCAACAGGGAATTTAGATCATATCTACCACCCTCTTACTCCCCCTCTAATTCCTCCAGGTGCCCTCTGTTATGTGATATTTTGATTGTGTTCTGACAAATAAGGCTTGCTTAGAGTGAGAGGGTAGAGCTAGCTACTAACTAACCAAAATTAACCATAAAGGTTAGGAGGACTGTAGACAGGGAGGAGATAGGAAGTAGTAAGGTGGGCCTGAGAGAGTGTCTTGGTCTTTGTGATAGAGGAACAGAAGAGGTAGGAGCGACTAGTGGCTGCTCTCTGCTTCTCTGAGCTTTCAGGTTCTTTTCCCAATAGCCTACTTGTGACTTTTTATTGATAAATATTAATTAAATTAATGCTTCACACCCCTCATTCATCTTTCAACTTCAAGATTCTTCTTCTTCTTCTTCTTCTTCTTCTTCTTCTTCTTCCTCCTCCTCCTCCTCCTCCTCCTCCTCCTCCTCCTCCCCCATCCTCATCCTCCCCCTTCTTTGTTTTCTTTTCTTTTTTTTTTGGGGGGGGGTGTTTCAAACAGGGTTTCTCTGTGTAGCTTTGTGCCTTTCCTGGAACTCACTATGTAGCCCAGGCTGGCCTTGAACTCACAGAGATCCACCTGGCTTTGCCTCCCAAGTGCAGGAATTAAAGGTATGTGCCACCATCACCGGGATCTTCTTTGTTTTCTATCTCATTTTCAATTAAGTGTAACATGTTTTAGCTAACTAGCCTTGGAATGAAGACCCCACTCCATTATGAGGATATGGGTGTTGGCTGAAGTAATGCCCCCCATAACTTAGCCTAAGAAACGCCATTCTGAAGGAAACAGAAAGAAGTACACAGCTGTAACTAACTAGCCAGCCACCCGGCCTTGAGAGAGATAACTATGGCCAGCCATCCGGCCTTGAGAGATAATTGTGGTCAGCGGCCTTGAGAGAAAGACAGTTGAGTTAAATTAGGATATTTTATGGCGGCCCTGGCCTTGAGGAATAAGCAGCTGGCCTGGGCAAGGCCAGATCAGCCACACACATACGACCCCAAGTTCACCCTGGCCTTCTTTGAAACAACCAATAGGGACCCTGTAACTATGCTTCTTGCTTCTGTAGCCGCGCCTCTGCCCTAGAATCCCATAAAAAGTCCCCTTTGCCCTAGGAAGGCGCGCAAGTCCTCCGAGAGACTTCGCCCCGGGTATCCGTGTATCTAATAAACCCTCTTGCTTTTGCATCTGATCGGTGGTTTCGGTGTGTTCCTTGGGTTTGGGGTCTCTCCTGAAGGAAGATCTCCTCTGGGGGTTCTTTCAGGAATTAGAGCTTGTTATGACATGTAGTCAACCTAATAGGTTGGGGGTCACATCATAAACAACTGACTCGCTTTGAATGATAAATGAAGACCTGTTCGATATTTCACTCTGCTCACTTATGATTTCATCTGTACTAGGATTTTCTTAGTTCTGTATGGGTCAAATCCAATGTACTTGATGTATGAGTCTATTCATATATCAACCTCAGCAGTTTATTTTTGTAAGTTATTCCTGCTTAAGGTATAGCACAATTTATTATCTTTTGTTCTATAATTGTGAGTTAACAGTTTCCTCAATAGTCAAATGTTGTTCATCTTTCTATTTAAAATAAAATGCTCATATACATTCAGTGACACACAAAAGCCAATTATTACAAATGCAACCCTTGGAATTGTTATTTTATTTTATATTCTAAATAAAAAATACAATGTCCAATATAGTTAACATTTAACTCTCATTTTTGGGCCTTCAGTTTAATAATATTTAAAATGCACAATGTCCAATTTAATTTTCTTCCTCAGATCAAATGACATCTTCATGAAATATGATTTTCAATGACTAAATTATCAAATGAAATAATATGATGCATGATAGAAACAGAATTAAACTGTATATCAAGGATAGACAATATTATCTGGCTATCTATGGATACAAATGAACAGAAATGCCCAAAAAATCATAACAAACAGATCTGTAGATACCATTGGAGAGACATATCAAACATTTAGAATTGTTAAATTGATAAATATAATATAATATGAAAGCATTTTAAAATTTAAAAGTTATATATAGAGAAATATATATGCAAATATTCCTCTAAATGAAACTATTAATATGACACAAACAGAAATGGCTGAGGCTAATTTTTGTTATCATTGTACAAAGCTGTTTTCATATCTGAGCTCTGTGTTATCAAATATGATCATTGTTTAATAATTGAACAATATTCAACATTACTTCTAAAAAAATCAGTTTTTTGCAGCTCAATCAATATATTTGTATCTTTATTTTGAACAAGGACTCAGTATTATTTTTTTCATTATTGAATTTGGGTTTCCAATGATAATTTCATTTGTCTATTCAGTGTGGAAACAAATAGCTCTTTATATAGATTAATATTTTTTATTTAGTTTATGGAAGTGTACCAAATTTATTTTAACATCTAGTTTCATTTTTAAATGAGAAATACTTTTAAAATTATTAGTAACTAAAATTCAAATTAATAGTGAAGAATCATGAGTATGCTCTTAAATACTGCAATGAAGAAAAATACTGAATAACACATTCATCTAACTGTGTTTTATAATAAATCTTAATCAAACTATTTGAATTATGTAATTATTTTTTAGTCCTTTAGAGCTCATGAGAATACATGCTTATTTGCCATATAACTTCCTTTATTACTTTAATTATTTCCATGTACAAATTATTTTCTTCAAGTTATAAGGTTTTCTTACCATTTGTAATATGTGATATTAGTCTTTGCAAGTTATATTAAACATTTATTTAAGTCTAAATTTTTATATAAATTCTGTTCTGTTAGAAAATACATGACATACATTTATAAGTATTGTATATAATTTTAGGTAAACGTGGAACAATATCTTTCCTTGGGGCTTTATCAAACAATTTCAGTGTTGTTTGTCCCTCTTCCTTCTATACTGACCTCCCTCCATACTCCCAAATTGATCCCTCCTCCTCTTATTCCCTTCTCCACTTCATTTCACCTATATCTTGTTGTTTCCTCCCAAGTTTTCCCTCCATCCACCTGTGATTCCCTTACACTTTCCTTGTTTCAGGGTGGTTATCCCATATTGGATACTCATATCTGAAGACTTGGAGATAGGGTCTGCATATGAGAGAGAGAAAATGCAGTGTCTGTCTTTCTGTTACTCACTCAATGCCATGTATCTATTTCCATCATTTGCTTGCCAGTTTCATGATTTAAATAAACACAATATATACACTTTTATGTGTATTCACACACATTTTATATATATGGAAGTTCAATCCATATATATGCTTTCCAAAAGAAACTTAGCACCAAACTTAAGAAGTGTCTTTTCAATGGGTTGCTCGGGGTACTACTACAGGTTGTAATTCAACTGACTCCCAAGTCAATAGAGATTGGTGATGTAGCCCATGGTTGTCTCTCAGTAAGCTGGGTCTTTTCAGAGGTCTAGCCTTCCATGGTTCCAGATAATACTATGCAAATTGCTAAGGAAGGGAGGTAGTTAAGTAGATGAGATATGCTTGAGGGTGACAGAAGTGCACTCATGTCTGTGGTTTACAATATCTGTCTAGTTAGATTTAGGGCCCACTCAACAAGTGGGAAACCATGCTTAATGATGGAAACCTACACAGATTTCTGCGTCATGGACCTTAGATACTACCACAACTATGTAGACCTTCATAATTCCTTACTACATCCTAAATCATATCATTGTACCCATGCATAAGTATAGCTAGACGTCCCCCCCACATCAAGGAAGCTTCTCTTTACAGTAAATGGGAACCAACACAGAAAACTACAACTGGACACAAGGCAGAGATCAACTGATTGTGGGCAGCTCAGTCCCAAAAGATATATCTACATCAGGACACATTTTCTCCAATAACTGCCTATATTTTAGTGTATAAACAGCAAATGATAAGTAATTTTGTCAGTTATAAAAAAACTATAGCATAATATGTGCTAATTTACTATAATGCAACAGATATTAATGTAATTTTATAACTAAACCTAAAAATTTTGACAATTGACAAGGTCAGCACTGCTATAATCCTTCCATATATTCATAAAATTAAATATTTCTGCTATGAGATCCAAAGGAGAAATATTAATGACAAATTTTATAGTTTCCAACTTATTAATTACTTAATGACAGAAACCATTCTTTAGCTACATCCTTTCAAAATTCTTCAGCTTTTGTCATGGTTTGTTAATATTTGGGGTTTTTTTATTTGTTCTTTCCCTTGGAATGTCTTATTTTGGCAATTTTCTGAGAAATTGGGACATTTGGTGTGATTTTAAAGCAAAATGTAGGTTAATGTAAGTATGTTGGTTATCAATTTATCTATCTATCATCTATCTATCTATCATCTAACTATCTATCTATCTATCTATCTATCTATCTAAATCTATTTAATTTTGTCAACTTGTCCCAAGCTAGAGTCATCTAGGAAGAGGGAACCTCAATCAATAAAATGCCTCTGTCAGGTTGGCCTGTTGTACATTTTCTTAATTAATGATTGATGTGGGAAGGCCTAGCCCACTGGTACCATTCCTGGGTAGGTGGTCCTGATTCTAATGAAGATCAGTTTGATAAGCAGCACCCCACTGTGGTCTCTGCTTACTTGCTTGAATTCCTGCTTTGAATTCCCTCTGTGGAAAAACTACAATCTGATGTGTAAGCAAAGTAAATTCTGCTCTTCAACTCGTATTTCATCAGGGTATCTTTATATACCTACACAAAGCAAACTATGACAGCTTTCAAGGAAGTTATGCAGGCCTGTTGTAAGCCCATCCCACAGCATAGCTGACTCAAGCTTTCATATGAAGCACTCTTGAGGCCATCTTGAGGACTACATAGTTGGACAGAGACCTCTAAATTTGTCCTGGTATTAGGAGTGGAATCAACATATCAGAAGTGCCTTCTTTCTCATGTTTAGTTGTAGGATGCAGTAATAACAAAAAATTTAGATTTACAAGTGCTCTGCTGGTCTTTGGAATCCCCCTTCAACCATGGCTATCACCCACGGCAGCTACTGAGAAGTACTGAGATAGAACCACACAGGCCTCCATTAGCTTTTCCCAATGTCAAGACTGTATTAGGCACTTATATCCCTTGATTGACATTTTATAATTTATATATATTATATTACTTATGATTTTTAAGTAACTTACACATAGTGTTTTCATATCTACTAGTTCATTTTTAGTATATAATTATGATATATAAATATTATATTGCATGGAGTTACAGTATTATGCATGTTCATATTATATTGGTTGAACATGGGATAGTATCTTGTAGCTAGAGTTTCTTCTCCAGGTCCCACCAAGCCCCAACAGTCTGACAGGCCACTTATAAAATAAACACACAGATGCTTATATTATTTAAACTGCTTGGCCTAATGGCTCAGGCTTCTTGTTAACTGTTCTTATATCTTAAATTAACCCATTTATATAAATCTATACCTTTCCACATGGCTCGTGGCTTACCGGCATCTTCACCTGCTGCTTGTCATGGCAGCAGTTGGCAGTGTCTTTTGTCTCTGCCTTTTACTTCTCAGAATTCTTCGCTCTCTTTGTCCCTCCTATACTTCCTGCCTGGCCAATGGCCAATTAGTGTTTTATTTATACAGAGCAATATCCACAGCACTTCCCCCTTTTTTTTTTTCAAAAAGGAAGGTTTTAACTTTCATGTAGTAAAATTACAGATAACAAAACAACAATCAAACAAGAATTACAGTTACAATATCTAGTCTATTTATAGTAACTAGTCTATTTGTATTTGACAAAATTAAAGAAGATATCCTATCTAGCTTATATTTGTGAGTTTAAGGTTTTATATTTAACTTATCTCTTATATAACTAAAGAAAATTGTAACTATCTGGCTTCAACTACATCAAAGACATCAGAAGGACATACTATTACCTGAGAAATGGGAGAAGGATGCAAGCAACTTTCAGAAGTCTTGCAAGAGAGGACAGAGACAGCTGGCTGCCTAGACAGTCATCCAAAGTTCTCTTGTATAGTTGGGGCATCTGTCTTCAGCCTATTGGGCTAGAGTCTCTCAGTCATTTTTTTTGGGGGGGGGGAGTGTCCTATAGAATGTCTTGCATTTTATCTGCAAAGCAGGAACCTGAAGGACAATTTTGTCAAGCAAAGTTCAGTGGTCACCTTCCTATGGGTCCTGTATGTGTAGTCGATCATCAGTCCAGGAAAGAACAGTTTCTTTCCCAAATGGCTATTTTTGCCAAGGTGAAGATAAACTCCATATGGAGTGTCTTCGATGTCCAACCTCCTCTCTGAAGTAAATTGGTGCTGCCAGGAGCAGACATGTCTCATTGTACAGAAAGTCTAAATTTTTAAAACATTTTAAAAATTACCTACCTATCTGAAATATATCTATGTATACCTAGAAGACTTAACTAACATGGCTACGAGAAGATTATCATAGATGACTAATTATTAATCTATTTCTTAATTATCAATTACAATTTTAAATGAGCTGTACAAACATAATACCTTAAACAAGAGTAGAAATATAGACACAGCATAACAAAATTAACTTTAAATTTGTATCAATAAACTAAAATCCATAGCAATGTAAAACATTTCTCAACAAGTTGTTGCTCTTTAAAAGTAGGTTCATTAATCTACCCTTTCGACTGAGGAATCTGGATGCAGACATCCACGGCTAGCTGCTGTGGCACTGGAGTCTAATTAGTGAGAAAGAAGAGGGTTTATATGACGAGAATTGTTGAAGCAAGTTGGATAAAGCACAGGACAAATAACAAATGAATGGAAGCACAGAATCTATGAACCAAAGGCTGAGGGCCCCAACTGATCAGCCCCTGAATGGGTGAGACAGTCATTTGGCTTGATCTGTTTGGGAGGCATCTAGCAGTGTACAGTCCTGGCTAGTTGCATGAGTTAGCAGTTTGAAACCTGGGACTTATGCAGGGATGCTTAGCTCGGTTGGGAGGGGCACTAGACCTGTCTGGACTGAGTCTACCATGTCGATGGATCTCAGTCCTCGGGGAGGCTTTGCCTGGAGGAGGTGGAATAGGGGTGGCTGGGGAAGGGAGGGGGGCAGGAAGGGAAGAACAGGGCAATCTGTGGCCATTATGTTGAACTGAATGGTGTTGTAAAATAAATAAAAAAAAAAAAAGCAGGGAAAAAAATCTACCCTTTCATCCTATTATGTCTATATCAGTATCTTCATATTTTTTCTTGTTTTGCTTTGTTTGTATAAGTAAATAATTTCCTCCTGACTTTTCCACATGCACATATGCTAAGATCACTAGCTCCTGGCACAGTATTCTTATTTATCCCCTGCTTCTCTGTCCACAGCCTTAGCAATTCCCTTTTATTTTCACATGTGCTGATGAATTTAATTTTAAAACTTACTTTTTTCAGGAATCATTTTTAAATATTTTGTTTTTGTATGTTTAAATATTGGTAATATACCTGACTATGCCTTTCTTCTGAAATATTAGTCTATAGGTTTTTGTTTTTTTTTTTCAGGAATACTGTTTCTTTGCCATACTTATGTTGAATGATGGATCATTGGGATGCTACATGAATCTGTAAGTGTGTTTATGAACATTATCTACATTGATATTTTCAAACTTAAGTTTAGAATTTTTAAAAAATCATGGAACGTTAAGAATAATTCTTAAACTATTTCCTTTCAAAGGGTAATGATATATTAAATGGTTCTCAGAAAGTTATATCATAAAAATGTATGCTATAAAACAAAACACTTCATTTCAGTTAATTCATATTATTAATTTTTATCAGATCTACATATTTATTATAGATCAGATGAAACTATTATAAGCAAAGTGAGCATTTGATGCTAACAATGCTTAATCTGTATCAGTCCCCCTACTTTGTTTCTTTTAGGAATCACAATATTTAGACAGTAAAATAATATTGTTTATTATTCTCTACTAAAAAGAAAAAATGGTGTTAATTCTCTATTTTTTTTCTTGTACTTTGGTACTTTAAGTAAATATCAGGTGTGACTTACCATATAAGAGTATCCAGACCAGACATAAAAGATTTTGTGATTAGAGGTTCTTTACATGCATTTCCTGTAATACCAGTTCCTCAAAGTTACACCTATAACTTCAAGCAGATGCCAGTTCTTGAAACTGTCATTTACAGTGACACTTAGAAGGCAGTTTTAGAATGATTATAGTTGCTGTACTTTTATTCCCTAGAAGTGCTAAGTACTGTAATCATCACCTGCACACAGTGAGTCTTATGGCACCACAGGCTATTAACAATGGATGCCTTCATTTAACCAAAGCCTCCTTCCTAATGAATTATCAGTAACTGAATTTTTATGTCCAAAAAATGAGCTGGTAGACTATTGCCCTTCTTTTATGCCATGGAATTCATTCTCGTGCATAAAATATGATTTAGTGCTATGCTTTATAACTGTTTTGGATTTACGCAAACACTTTCCAATTTATTCAGATTATGCAATTGTCCTCAATTTTACTTAAAAATTGATCTGAGAGGAGGAGATGAGGTGGTGAGGTTTGACAGGGGAATAGTGTTTAAATGACACAAATAGGTTCAATTTTCAGCACTACAAGGTGGGTATATATTTTTTTAGGTGTAAAAGGACAAATGCTTAATAATCTTACATATACACATACAGACATGAAGATATATGCTAAATCAAAAAAAAAAGTGTCATAGAAGCTCAGAGAAGAATATGACCTACCAAAGTGCAGGGAAACAGCATGCTGTGGGAAAGGGAAAGACCCATCACTATGTACTAAGTCACATGGAGATACACATGAGAAGCTCTGTTATTTTAATGTGTACTGGGAAGGATATAGGTATTAATAATGCACTGGGTATTTAAAAATATGAACTAAAGGATTCTAAAACCGATCCCACACAGAGATGAATAGTTGATATGTTTAACCTGATTTAAATATTGCAAAAAGTATGCATATTTGAAAATAGTACATGACCCCATCTATATGTATAATTGAGGGATGTAGTATCTGTTAAAATAAACTTAAACTTAAAAGTACAATATGGTGGATTTAAAATTTTAATGATATTTGTTTTAAATTTAAATAAGTTAAAATAAAATTTGTGGTGGGATGTGTGTTTAGACCAAGTATATATTTATACATAATACATCTATACATTTAGACATACAATCAAAAACTCCTTTAAGAAAATATAAGACAATATATAGGTAGTTGTTTCCCTACCACAGGAGTGATTTTTCTTTTTTATTTGTTTTCTTTTGTTTAATGTTCACTCTACTAGTCTAAAGGGAATTTACCGACTAAGCTCTTAAGGCAACCATGTTCTTCCACTTGGAATTCTGGAAATTTTATTTTTAAGAAAAGGTGGAGGTAAGCATGCAATAATGAAAAGGAATCTCTAATTGCCTTGACAGTTTCCATGCTGGATATTTGAAGAGCTTGGATTTAAGAAATAGAAAACAAAAATTCAGCAGTTTGACTTGTCTTAGTGAGTGTTTCTATTGCTGTGATGAAACACTATGACCAAAAGCAAGGTGAGGAGGAAAGGGCTTATTGACTTACACTTCCACATTATTGTTCATCATCTAAGGAAGTCAGCACAGGAACGCAAGCAAGGTACTGACCTGAAGGCAGGATCTGAAGCAGAGACCTTGGAAGAGTGCTGTTTACTTGTTTGCTCAGTATGGCTTGTTCAGTCTGCCTAGGGAGAGCTCCACCTGTTGTGCCCAGATCTTAACCCCCAGAGAGACCACCAAGGACCAAGGATGAGCATACCAGAATGCAAAAGCAAGGTTTATCTGTTTCAAGTCATGACAGGGAACTCAACTCAAGCCATCTCAAGTGAGGCAGAGAAGAGTTATCCTTTCTTGGGGAAGTTAGTTTTTATAGGTAAAACCCATACAATTTCTTAGAGGGGAGGGGGTTAGTATGGGTCCATCCTTGATTGGTCCAGTTTGTCCTGGGCCTGGACTTTATCTTATTCTAGCTTATCTGTTTGCCCTGTCAGGAGTTTTACAACTCCTCTCCGGGGTCTGGTCATGTTATCTCCAGAGAGGGGCATCTTGTGGTTAATTGATTACCATCAGACTTTGTTCTTTTGAGTTCCTGGGGCTGGTGCCATCATTTCTGAGGACTTGAAACTGGCCTGGGTCTATCTATATTGAGATATCTTTGTCTAAGGCCCCCTTTTTGAGACAATAGAGTGAGGGTCTTGTGCCTAGATCATGTCCCCAAAGCCGCTACTAGAGACTTTAGGTACAGAATGCAAAAGTAAGGTGTTTTCTAAGTTTACAAGCCTCCAGGGAGGCTCTTCCAAATCTCTCACTCACAGCAGAGAGGTTGGAAGGAGCACTCCTCTTTCTTTGTGAGGCTAGTTCTTAAAGGCACAGACCATATAATTTATTTTAACCCACCTCCCTTTTTAGTCTTCTGGTTAAATATCCTGACTGTTTTCCAAGTCCCTGTAGCAGATACAGCCACCTGGGAAAAAGGGGTCTAAGTTCTTATCTACACTTAGGAATCCTGGTTTAAGCTTCTCTTTGTCTGTAGGGGATAGAGTCAGGGGTTTTACTGAGGTATCACACCACCCACAATGGACTGGGCCATCCCCCATCAATCACCAATTGAGAAAATGCACTTCAGAGGAGCCTACACCTAGATCTTATGGAGGCATTTTCCTTTCTTTCTTTTTTTCCCCCAAAGATTTACTTATTTATTATGTGCACAGCCACCATGTAAGTGTCAGGAATTGAACTCAGGACTGCTGGAAGAGCAGCTAGTGCTCTTAACCTCTGAGCCAAATTTGGGAGACAAGGATATCATTTTGGAGTCTCTGAGGAAGTATATTTCCTTCTGGCAGTCTCTTTTCTTTGCTGACAATTCACAGTAACTTTGGTTTGTAGATACATCCTATAGCTGTATTCACTTGGTCTTTATGTCATATTCTGTTGTGCCCAGATCATAACCCCTAGAGAGACCACCAAGGACGAGCATACCAGAATGCAAAAGCAAGGTTTACTTCTGTTGCAAGGGAACTCATCTCAAGCCATCTCAAGTGAGGCAGGGAAGAGTTACTCTTTCTTGGGGAAGTTAGTTTTTATAGGCAAAACCCATAAAATTTCTTAGAGGGCAGGGGGTTAGTACGGGACCATCCTTGATTGGTCCAGTTTTTCCCCTCGGGGCCTGGACTTTATCTTATTCTAGCTTATCTATTTGCTCTGTCAGGAGTTTTATAACTCATCTCCGGGGTCTGGTCATGTTATCTCTGGAGAGGGGCATCTCATGGTTAATGGGTTACCATCAGACATCCTGACTTTGTTCTTTTGAGTTCCTGGGGCTGGAGCTCTCATTTCTGAGGACTTGAAACTGGCCTGGGTCTATCTATATTGAGATATCTTTGTCTAAGGCCCCTTTTTTGAGACAATAGAGTGAGGGTCTTGTGCCCAGATTGAGTCCCCAAAGCTGCCACTGGAGACTTTAGGTACAGAATGCAAAAGTAAGGTGTATTCTAAGTTTACAAGCCTCCAGGGAGGCTCTTCCAAATCTCTCACTCACAGCAGGGAGGTTGGAAGGAGTGTTCTCCTTTCTTTGTGAGGCTAATTCTTAAAGGCACAGACCATATAATTCATTTTAACCCGCCTCCCTTTTTTAGTCTTTTGGTGGAATATCCTGACTCTGTTTTCCAAAGTCCCTGTAGCAGATACAGCCACCTGGGAAAAAGGGGTCTAAGTTCTTATCTACACTTAGGAATCCTGGTTTAATCCTTCTCTTTGTCTGTAGGGGATAGAGTGGGGTGTTTTACTGAGGTATCACAATTCTTAGGGTGATATATCTATATCTATATCTATATATCTATATATCTATATATCTATATATATATATATATATCTATATATCTATATATATATATATTCCAATGCATTATGCCAGTGTCCTGTCCAGTTGTGCAGAAACAGGCTTGCCTGTAAGTCCAGTACTTAAGTAAAGGAAGGAAGGTCAGAAGTTCAAGGTCTTCCATTACACATATTGGAAGTCTGCCTGAGATGCATGAGTCACTGTCTCAAAGGATAAAATCTCTAGTTAAATATATCTACAAAAACCATTATTTCAAATAAAATGACAGTTTGAATTTCAAGGCAGACATGGATTTGGGAGTGAGATTATTCAATCCGCTGGAGCAATACAATTTGTACTATCAAAAGCTTGAGTACAAAAACCTCTTTACAAGTTAGAATCTAGAAGAAAAACAGCATTTTTAAAAATGATTGTTTTTCTTTTACATTGTCCCCATTTGCCATGAAATTTTAAGACCATTTGATTTTGATGGGATAATTAAGTACTAGAATAAGAAAATGCAAAAGATAGAAGCATTCCTAGTGGAGAGAAACAAGTCATCATCAATGCAATGTCTTTATATTTCTTTTGAACAATGAAAGATAACATAAATTACAACAAGCAATTTCATTATACTTTGGTAAAGTTTAGATTAGTAACTGATGCTTATTTGCTATGAAGACCGACTAGCTTATGCAACTGCTAGTCTTCGTAGACAAAAAAGAAAAGAAAAAACAAGCATGAACTGTATGATTTGCTGTGTCTTCATATTTTTAAATAGTAAGTGGGAAAAAACAATCTCTAAAACTTCAAGTATACTTAATTCACTAGCTTTTTCCTCTTCTTTTAGTAAACTTTGTTTTCTTTCTATTTATTTATAGCTTCAAACCATGGAGATTGAACAGCAATACCTGTGATGAACAATTATTGTCTTAAAATAAAACAAGACGTGATACCTGATGCAGTGTGGTACAGGGCATCTAACTGCTATGGAATTATTATGGTGCCATGTGATTTATTATGAATCTCAACCATCATTTCACCATCCTGCTGTCTCCTTTATTGTTAGAGTGAATGCTTTCAATGACATCTTATAAATCTTTGCTTTGGCCAATATATTTGCAGTGTCTTAACATAGAAGAGGTATGCCTACCTTTCACTGCCTCTGAGATTTAGAGGTATAATTTCAATTTAATGTGAAAAGTTTTAGCTGGGTAGGTTCCATTAGCCTCTTTTTGTCAAGAAGGGAATATGCCTATTCATTTTCATGTTCAGTTTATATATTGAGCACTATCAACACATGAAAGGTGTAATGTGGTGTTTTCAAAGATAGGGGTTTATTGTCTTTTCCTGAGTTTCTCACATGCACAAAAAATATTGACCTATATTTCTTTTTTGTAAACAAATGTCAAGTTTATAAAAGTTTATGAAATAAGACAACTTTTTTCATCTTAAGACACTGTTGGCCTGGTTTTGTTGCTTCTGTCTTTTTCCTCAGGCAGATATTATCTTCTGACCTTATCTTGAACAAAGCAGAATGATAACAGAGATAGCTGCTTACTTGAGGTAAGCTAAATCCAAACTGAATTCTGGAGTATAGTGTTTATAAATATAATGTTAGTTAATGAATTAAAATGTAGAGTAGTATACACACACACACAAACACACACACACACACACACACACACACAGGATCTTGTTGCATACACATATTGACTTACAGAAAATGTGAAAATATGAATAATGGTTACTAACAAGTTATGTTTTCTTAGTATCTTTTAAATTTATTATTATTAATTTATTTGGTTGGTTTTTCCTATTGAAGTTATATTGCACAAACTTAGCTTTAATAAAATAAACTCATCTGAACACATAAAACATCCTGATGTGTATTGTTGTTTCCATCAATATTTGTAGATCTGAAACTCACAGGAGTTTTTTTTTTTTTTTTTTTTTTTTCAAATCTCATAACCCTCAAATTGATAGCTATATGCTGTCCTTTTTATTACTTAAGTCCCCATGTAGGAAAAAAATCAGAAATATTTCTCTATGTCTTTACTAACCAAGCATTAGTCTATTTAAATGAATAATATCACATTTCAAAGAAAAAATGTAGCTTTGAATAAAATTTTAAAAGTATTCACACATAGTTTTAATAAAACACCAACATGTCTTCTACAATCTCCAATGAAAACCTGGGTATATAAAATATATTTTTAAAGCTGCTTAAGCAAAACAAATTGCAAGAGAGTTAGAATATAGTACAACACTGCTCATTGGGTTTTTCAAATTGAAAAACCGATAAGTAGACAAAGAAAACTGGGCTGAATTATCTGGTGGACAACTGAGATGCCAAAACCAATTTGAAGAAGCAAGTGAGGGTGCGAGAATAAAATCATGGGCCAATTTATCTTGCAACCTTCTACCTAATTCAGAAATAACTTAGTTATAGCTTAAAAGGCTTTTTGTTTGTTTGTTTGTTTACAAAACTAGCTAAATCGTTAAATGTTTTGGAATCAATATACCAAACTAAGGAGTTTTCAATAGATTGTCTATTTTACTCTGAGTTTGTCTATTCTTTTCTGTCATGCTCCAGTCATAGCCTGTCCTGTCTTGTCTATCCCATCCTTTCCTATTCTAATATTTGCATTAAATATTGAAAATACTAACTCGTGATGGCCTTGTCTTCCCCTTTTTTCATTAAATATTTTATCTCCTGTTTTTCATTGTCTATTAAACTATCATGCAATGTTGTTTTATCAAAACAATGATACAAAGTCATGTCCATGTGTGCATTCTCGTTTCTAATAAAAATTAAACATTTACCTATTTACTTTATCAATATATTATATTATATTTCATATATACATTGAGATTTAATGTTCTGTAACTTACTGATGATTATGCTCAATAGACAAAGAAATGTAAATGGTGTAAATATGACAAATATAATTTGTGATAACCAGGAAAGTAACAGATTAATTAATGCAAATATGTGAGCTATGTAGTGTTATATACATATGCTATCATATACATATATACAAATATGCATATATGTTTGTATTTGCATAAATTAATTTCATGTATAAAGTATTACAATGTTATGCTGTCTAGAATTACAAAAGTATAAAGTAGAGAGAAGTATGTCTACATAATTTTTACAAGACCATATTTAATTTCATGTGTAAAAACTATGAAATGATGATCAATTTTTAGCTTGATATATAGTAAGTAAAATATAACTGATTTTCATGTGTTTGTATTCTATCAATAATTTAATACGTAATTCAATAAATTTTGACTTCTTAATTTATTAGTTTCGGTTTCTTAAATTGCATGTTTTCATACTGAATAGTTCATTAGTCCACCAGTCAAACTAAGCCAATTATGTAGGGCATATGTTTCTATGTGACAACCTTAAAATTATATTATGCTTATTATTATATTAACTGACATTATTGTAAGTACTCATTTCCAGATTGTCTTAGCAAAACTACTCAAGAATGCCCGGATGAGTTACTGTCTAGTTCTTTTCTGGAACATGAATCCTATTAACATAAACTTCTTAGGAGCAAGAAAGAGTGTCAGGGAATTCTGATTCCAGTGTTGATCATCTACTTACGTTTTCAATACTAGCAAGCCTATTGTGCAACTAATATTTTCTGTGATGATCCATGTTCATGAAAAAGCAAAAATAAAAATGTACTATTTTTATTTATTGAGCAAAGTCTAAACTTCTTTTTGGTTGCACCAGAAACTGTTTTGCATATTGCTTAATTCAATGAATAACCATGGGTAAACATTATATTTCACTTGGATAATTTCAACTGTATCTTTCTCAAGTTTGGATTCTTATATAGTGCTACACAGCAATATAACAATAAAAGTAAAATTGAATGGAAATCTCCAAATGAAACCACCCAGACAAAATGCATTCCATAAAATCAATGACTGGAACTCTAGCAGTAAAAATGGTATTTATTCTCACAATGAATCTGTACATAGTGAACCATATTGACTTAAAAATTTTCAAGTAGACAGATATTAGCTTGTTTTCTTATAACTTAGAATTTCCTAGATATTTTGTCTTCAACATACACTGCACTTAAGTGTAATTACTACCTTCCATTGTTTGACAAGCACTTCATTTGTTAACCTAAGCATGAGAGGTACTTCATTTTTTCAACGTAAGTATAATCTCTGTGGGTTCTACTTTTTTTTTTCTACTTTTTCCTAGATATATAAAGTTGGAGCTTCAGAAGCCATAAAAAATGTGTGCCTCCTGAATAAAATGATATTTTATTGCTTAAGTAGACATTATCAAAAAGGTCAACCTCTGAAGTATAAATGCATTAAGTTACTGCTAATATTTTATCTTCTACTTCACCTGAACTTTCTCTGAAGAAAAAAAAAATCAATGAAGTTAAAGTATGTTTAATCACTGATCATTCATTTGAACTATTGATTAACAGAAGTACTAAATTAGTAAAATAAATTCTATTTATTAAAATTGTATACTACACCTTCAGTTCAGTGAATTTATTTCTAAATTTCTATACTATAAAATTTCAACCTCTAGTTAATCAATATCCTTGTTATACAGGAAAATGAAAATCCAAAGGTGAGGAAAATTACTTATCAAGAGAAAATGTCTTTCATTAGTATTTACTTTAATAAGCTTCTTAACTCTAGTCACAGTGAAAAATGTCTAACTCAGCCCTTAAAATGGTATCAAAAAAATTCTGGAAAGAATCTTTTCTTCCAACCTAAAACACTTGTCTAATTAAATTATGACCATAATATCTGGAGAACTATCTACTTCAGCTCTGACCTTCTGGAACCAACCAATGATCATAAATCCCTAGAGGAAGATGTACTCCAAAGAGATTCCCTGTCTGTGACTGGAAGAAAGAGTTAGGTGCAATGAGGTCACAGAATGCCCTTAAAGCTCCTCTTGGTAGAGTGAAAACATGCTTGAGGAGAAGTACAGAGCTTCCTAGTTATTTCACATACTCAGATTTAACAGGTGCTGAACTTTTGCAAATGAAAACTAAATTCCATAAACCAGAGATGAGTGAAATCTTGCTTTACCTCTTGTAATAGGGCTTGTTTTTTTGTTGCTGTTGTTTTTTATTGAAAATTACATGGAACCTGCTTTTGATGGTCATTGAATTCTAGAAGTCAGTTTCAGTAATCCAATGTAGTTATGTAGCTACATATGGAAGTTTGAGTCTTGAGCTTTTCTCTCACAGGTATTAGATCATTCTTACCCCTTTAAATCTCAGTTATCAAAATTTACAGCATGTGATTTTGATAGTTCTGAAATATTTTCTTAGAAGAGAGAAAGAGCGTAAAAACTACTGCATGAAGCAGATGAGGACTGAAGGACTTTGTTAGAGTGCCCCGCCCACTGTCAGCTTCATCAGGGCTTTAGTCCCATGAGGTTCCCTCACAGAGCAGTGGAGGGTATTGTTCTCACTCCACAGGCACCTCTTAAGTCTAATTGAAAAGCAAACTCAGGTGTTATGACTTGTATCTGCAATATTTTTTTCTCATCTGCACAATGAGAAATAAAAGAGGTGGTGGCGGGGAACACAATGCAATAGTTTGGGGACGGACTATCCCCATATCTCCACTTAGGCCTTTCTATCTTTCACATTTGTATCTTTACCTGTCATTTACTACCAGATGTTTATTATTCAGGTTCTTTGCCTTTTGAATTTGAAACAAAGCTCTCAAATTATAACTTTGAAAGGCAAATTTGAAAGGAAGGCATGCTTCTTGGAAGAGAAAGAACTTTTCTTCACTATGCAAGTTTTAAATCTGAAAACTTGAATGTAATGTTGGACATGTATTAGAGATATTTCTATTACTTTAAATATATATCAATATGTATATATATATGCACATATATATTATCTGTATATTACATAGATTGTAAAAGACACACCTATCACAACTTTGGACATGGTCCCAGCAAGACAAGGTTTTCAGGATAGAGTAAAGTTGTAGGCACTCTGATTGTTAGATTTGATAAAGTGTAGAGTGACAACACAGTTCTTCAAATGTCTTCCTCTCATTTTCTCCCAGGGAATGAAATATGCATCTTTTCAATCACAATACTCACCAGCATGAAGTAGAGAGTTACCTAGTACACATAAGAACCAGTGCCAAAAGACCACAGACCTTGATCTCCACACCAGAAAAGCAAATAGGCTTTTGCTACTTGCAACTTGTGTGTGTCAGATATTTGATATTATGATGGGAAGTTGACTGAAACAAAGATGCATTTGATGTCTTAAGAACTCTCAATTCTAATAAGTCTGAAATAGCTCATTAGAATGCCAATTTTTAAATAAACATGACTTTTGTATCATTTTTACTTACACTAGGGCTTTATTTATATTTTCTGGATATACATAAGTACTACAAATTTTCTCATTCATACTTCATCCATTTTATAAATTTATGTGATAATTTTGACTGGATTTAAGCCAATCTGAGAGTTTAAGCATAATGATGGTGATCTGAACAAAAGTTATTTTTGCTTAATTTTATCTTTGATGATAATTATTTATGTGGTGGTAGTATCTGCTTATATAGCTATAAACAATATAGTAGAATAGTAGAAAACAGATTTATAACAAGAATCAGGGATTCAGATATTTTACATAGTTTATCCAAGATGATTCTTCTGGAAGAGAATCAAAACATAAACAAAAACAAAAACAAAAACATGGCATCTACAGTTATATAGTTTGAAGTTTTCCTGGTCTCATGGCCCTGTGGTCCTGCATATGCTCAGACCCAAATAAATACACAAAGACTTTCATTATTTACAAATGATATGGCTTAATGGCTCAGGCTTCTCACTAGCTAACTCTTACATCTTAAATTAACTCATTACTATAAATCTATACTTCACCACTTGGCTTGTGACTTACTAGTACTTTACATTTTGCTTCTCTAGGCAGTGGCTAGCAGTGTCTCCCCTGCTCTCTTTTCTTCTCTCTCTCTAGTTAGAATGTCACACCTATTCTTCATGTCTGGTTACTGGCCAATCTGCATTTTATTTATCAATCAATCAGAGCAACATACATTCACAGCATACAGAATGACTTTCCACAGCACTGTTTACTTATGTAATATTATATCCTTCTGAGATCTTCGCTGTAGTTGAAGATAGTTATAAATATAATTTTGCTTAATTATGAAAAAAGATAAGTTAGATATGAAACTTTAGACTCACAAATATAAGATAGATAGAATATTTTCTTTAACTTTGCCAAATACAAATAGACTAGACATTGTAACTGTAATTCTTGCTTGATAAGAGTTCTATTATATTATTTTACTATGTTAAAGTTAAAACCCTACCTTTTATTTAGACAGAAAAGAGGAAGTGCCAGTAGCCAGGCAGGAAGTATAGGTGAGATAAACAGACAAGGAGAATTCTGGGAACAGGAAGGCTGAGTCAGGAGTTATCATCCAGACACAGAGAAAGCAAGATAACAAGGCAGAATTGAGAAAAGGTACTAAGTCACATGGCTAAACATAGATCAGAAATATGGGTTAAATTCAGTGTAAGAGCTAGTCAGTAATAAGCCTGAGCTAATGGCCAAGCAGTTATAGATAATATTAAGCCCCTTTGTGATTATTTTATAAAAGGCTGTGGGACCAGGCAGGACTCAGGAAAACTTCCAACTACACAGCTCATTGTCTGTTGGTCCACTCTCCATTGTCTATTTGTCCATTTACCCATTGTCATTTGACACTGCCTCATGAAAATGTTCACATTACTGAGTATAACATTTTGCTTTAAAAGCAGCAATAGGATCTCACCAAGCTGAAAAAGGGAAATAACTTATGACTATTTTTTAAATTCCTGAGATTCAAACTGCTCTTTACAAATGTTTTTATGTGCAAAATTAGGAATTGTACTTTTATTTTTCAGTTTTATTCTCTTCTTTAATTCCAACCCCTTAAATGCTAATTAATGTTAGATACCTGTTTAGCTTTTAAATAACTCTTCAATTCTTTGTTTTTCATTTGTGTTTTGTTGTTTGCTCTTTTACTTTGTCTTTGACTCATTATTATTTTAGAATTTCAAATATATTGCTAACTTTATCTTCAGGTTGCCTATTGTCTTTTCCCTTAGACAATCTTTTTAATGTTTGAGAATCCCAAACACCAATGTAATATGTTTTGGTCAAATCTACTTGTCATTCTCTGACCTCCAATTTTTTCCCTATTCTTAAATAAGTTTCCGTCCAAAATTCATGTGCTATTTTTTCTTTCTTTTCTTTAACATACCAATTCCAGTTAGTATTGCTGGAATATTCATGAGTGTAGGACAATATGTTGGGGTATGGGTAGCCTATCATGGGCCTCATCCTAAGGTAAACTAAGTCTCCCTCCTGCTTCTTCTAGCATCCATGATTGCTAATAGCTAGCTGTGGAACTTCATGTGCCCCTCTCCTATCCATGCTGGAATTGTAGATAGTTTAATTTTTTGCAGCTCTGTGATTTCATGCATGTAGCAGCACTGCCATGCCTGGAAAACACTGTTCTGCTATAGACATCTCTCTCCAGGTTTTCAAGTTTTTCCTCCCCCTCTTCCCATTTATAACTTACAACTCCAGAGTCTCTCATTTTCTTCATGTTCACTGCTTGTGCATCTCTTTATTAGTCACCTTCTACTCCAAAAAAGCTTATCTAATGAGAGTTGAGAAATGCACTAATGTAAGTGTATAAGATAAGAACTCAGGAATAGTTTATTACTACACAGCCATAGGGTTTTAGGTCAGTTAACAGTACTCGATAAGACTTCTGTCTTGCAAAGCATGATTGAAAACTAATCATAAAATTGGTTATTTCCTTGACAGTTTTTCTATTGTTGTACCTGCTGTGGATATTGCTCTATATAAATAAAACACTGATGGCTAGTGACCAGGCAGGAAGTAGGTTGCCAGGCAGGAAGTAGATGGGACAAGGAGAGAGGAGAATTCTGGGAAGCCTAAGGCTGAGGGGAGAGACACTGCAGCCACCGCCAGGACAAGCAGCATGTAAAGACTCTGGTAAGCCACCAGCCACATGGCAAGGTATAGATTTATAAAAATGGGTTAATTTAAGATAAAAGAGCAGTTAGCAAGAAGCTTACCACGGCCATACAGTTTGTAAGTGATATAAATGTCTGAGTGATTATTTTATATGTGGATTGTGGGACTGGGGGGTTTGGGGAACCTGGAGAAAAGCCCTCCAGCAACAAATGGTACCCAACAGCTCAAGTTTCCACCTTAAACCTGAAAATATTTAATAACCAATTCTAAACAGAGCCAAAACCAGGTTCCTGCTTCTTGTCTCATACAGGCAGCTAGATGTTTGAACACTGGCGGGTTCCTGGCGTGTTCACACCTTGTTGAGATTCCCGTTCACCTTTCTGGCCAGTAGCATGCATAGAACCTTCCAGCACTATGAAAGCATCCTGATTTGTACCAAATTGATTCGCTCATGTCTTAGGACTCAAGTCTTCAGTGTCTTCAGCAATAGGTTTTATTTATTTTCCATTTTTTATCATATATTTGTACAACATATTTTGATTATGTTTTTCTTCTCCCAACTATTCCCAGAGCCTCCTGCCTCCCTACCCACCAAACTCCTCCCTCTCTAAAAAACAAGTAACAAAAAAGTTAAAGATAAAAATCAGAACTAACAAACAACAAATAAGATGACAAAATAAACAAACCAAAAGGAACATTCACAACACCTGCTCAGGTTCAAGGCCAACAAAAGCCCAACACTGAAAAGGAAAGTAGATACAAAAATTCCATCCTTAGCCAAGAAGCTATTTGCCTTGTTTTGTTTTTTCAAATTTAATTTTGCTATTGATTCTCTTCAGATTTTTCATCATGCATCTCTATCCCACTCACCATCCCTTCTCATCCACCCTCTACTCTTGCAACCTACACACTCCAGGATAAAATAAAATAAAATTTAAAAGAAAAGAGAAAAAAATATCTCTGTGGAAACTTGTGTGACACAATAAGTCACACATTCCTTTAGTCCATATATTATTATTTCACGTGTTCATCATATTGAGTCATTGGTCTGGTTTGTGGTCTTTGGTTTTTGCCACATCATTAACATTGGACTCTCACTGAGGCTCCTCTTGGATATTCTGTTTTGTGTCCTGTGTCTTGGGGATCTAGTAATTTGGATCTGCAGGACCAAACTTTTCCAGTGCTCCAACAGATGATAGGTGTGGCAAATGATGGGATGGGCCAATTCATAACTTGGTCCAAGAAGCTATTTGCAAATAATATTTCTTGGGAAATAGAAAATTAGCTTTTTTTCAAAGAAGTGTCACTGACTATATCAACCATAACTTTAGGGCATGCCCCATTAGCAGACGTTGGCCAACAGCAATAGATTCTTACCATCAAGTGTGAGAGTGTAACCAAAAGCAATTGATATAGCCTGAAGTGATGGGGGGGTGGGTCTATAGGACATTACTGAACAACAACACTAACAGAAGTAACCAAGTCCTGACACTAAGTGTTATCTGGGAGACATATTGTTTCCCCATTATACAGTAACTCCATTTACACTCTTTTTATATGTAAATATTGTTTATATTTTAGAAAGTTCCTGCAATAATATCCTTTAACAGTGTTAGAAATTCTTTATGTCCTTTGGTAATTTGAATGAGAGGTTTCCCTATAGCCTCAGTTGTTTAAATACACAACAGTGGAATAACAAACCAACATAAGGAATAACAATTGGGGTTGGAAAGAAGAATCATGTGTCAAGAATACTGTTTGGGCCGGGCGGTGGTGGCACACGCCTTTAATCCCAGCACTCAGGAGGCAGAGCCAAGTGGATCTCTGTGAGTTCAAGGCCAGCCTGGGGTACCAAGTGAGTTCCAGGAAAGGCGCAAAGCTACACAGAAAAACCCTGTCTCGAAAAACCAAAAAAAAAAAAAAAAAAAAAAAAAGAATACTGTTTGGTCTTGCAAAGGATCTGGGTTAGCCATATGATGACTTCCAACATAATGGAACTAATTTCCAGGGACCTAACACACTCTTCTGACCTGTGTGAATACCAGGAAACTTATACAGTGCACAGATATGCATGCAAGCAAACACTCATTTGCACAGAATATAAGTAAATAAGTCTTATGAATGAGTTTCAACTAAAAAGCAAAAAGATTTTATTGAAATAACTGAATATAAAATAATAAATCAAAATCACATGCATACTTTTTGAAGAATAATGACATTGGTCAATTACCTTTAAAAAGAGTTTAAACTAATTTTCACTTCATGACATATGAGTTTAAAAAACAATGGGGTATATTTTGTGAATAAATTAAAAAGCACATGGGGACCATATCTAGAGCGTAGGAAGTTATGGACTAAGGAATCTTATACCACAATTCGGACACTCAGCACATGAGGGGGAACTCATGGCATGAGCTATCATACAGCTGTTTGAATGTTCAACAGACCACTAGCACATATTTTTCACTGAATGTATTCTTTAATATTAATGGAAATGATACTAGAAGAGGAAAAAGATATAGCTGAAAGGAACTCAAATGGCAATTCTCGGTAGAATGCTAAACAGCATAGTGTGTTTACAGAGTCTCTATATAGTAAAAATAGCCAAGGGAGTTAACATGAATGAACCACCTGAATACATCACATTGAGTACACAGCATACCACAGAGGAAGAAAATTTTGTCTAGCACCATACATATTTATTAGAGAGAAATTAGGAAATGCTTAACTTAGTGATACATGCTTTTTGTAAAAGAAAAATAGCCACATAGGATGTAATCAAACTCTGAAAATTGTTTACATCTGGAAATGTTTTTCAATGATCAAGAAAGAATTAGGGACTTTATACTCTTAATTTGATTACTTAAGTCTATAAAATCTAAAATTTATTCCAGTCCATGTTTTTTTTTGTGTGTGTGTGAAACATTGAATAGTTCATAAATATGTTGGACAGTTTTTCTTTTAAACATTGAATACATACAAACTAAGGAGGAGGCTCAACACTTCAGAGTGCTTGCTGGGCTTCGAGAGGACTTGTGTCTGGTTCCAGATCAGGAGGCTCCCAGCCACCTGCAACTCCAGTTCCAGAGGACCTGATGCCTTCCTATATCCCCATCCTCGTTCATACATGTTCAAGGCACACACACACACACACACACAGAGTGTGTGTGTGTGTGTGTGTGTGAGAGAGAGAGAGAGAGAGAGAGAGAGAGAGAGAGAGAGAGAGGAAGCGAGGGAGAGGGAGAGGGAGGGAGAAATCACACACACACACATATATATATGTATATATATAATCACTTATTTTGAATATCATTCTCTAAAGAAAATTTAGGGAATTATAAAATAAATAAAACACAAAACAACAATCAAAACTCTTCTCCAGGTTTACCTACTATTCAGTTATCCCTTTAAAATAATATAGGACATAGGTTAAGAATACATACATGGCCTCAGAATAAATTGGTCACCTCCTATGCCTAAGACCCTGGGCTTGATCCCAGAACACATTGTATGTATGTATGTATGTATGTATATATGTATGAATGAATGTATATGTGTACATATATGTATGTATGTATTAGGTATATGTGTTTTTATGTATTACTCTCTGTGAGTGTGTATATATAATTCTACTTTTTCTCTACAAACAAGTTATTAAATATCAAGTATTTATTCTTTGCTTTCCAAGAAGCTTTTTTTACTGTCTATATTAGCTCATTAATAAAAACTAATCTGTATTATTGAAAACGTGTAAAATACTATCGACCAGTTCATATTTAAAGATAATATAAAAATACCAGCCATGGTCTAAGGAAATATCTAGGGAGTAGAACAATTGCCTGACAAGTGATAGGCTAGAAGTGGAAGCCAGGTACTACAAGAAAGAAACAAAAACAAACAAAACTGTGGTGGTAATCTAATTGTACTGAAATGTGATTTTGATTGTATGTTAATAAATAAAGTTGTCCGGGGGTCAGAGCTATTAGAGCCATAGCAAGAGTGTGGCAGTGGTGGCACACGCCTTTAATCCCATAGATCTCTGTGTGTTCAGGGATATAGTCAGCATTGGAGACATATGCCTTTAAGACCTAGGGGGCTGTACATTCAGACAGTGACGAGGCAGTCATGTGTTTGGGTTTACAACCAATGAGAAGGCAGAATAACATACTATAAAAAAAAAACGAACCGACAGGAAGTAGGTCTCTTTTCGCGAAGCTGGGACAGCAGGAGGAAGGGTGAGATTTTAGCTCTGAGCTCTGACCTCTCGGCTTTCTCTTTTACATTGTTTCTGTGTTTCTTATTTAATAAGACGGTTGATTACATCTACACAAAATTATTAACGATTTTAATTAATACAAATCCATGCATTTATATTCCATATACACATAATAAACTATCAATGTGGTATTTTAGTCATAAAAATAATTCCATGAAGCCTGATTTAATTAAATATGCTATCATTTATCATTACAGTTTAAAAATAGAATAATTACTAGTATTATTAAAATTATGCTTTTTATTGCAAATGATTGGATCCAAACATGAAAAAAACTTGTTATATCCATATTCCACAAAGACATACATTTTCATATTGGTAGATTGGCTACGGAAAGAAGCTGCCTGCATATATATAACAAGAAACAGAAATTTCAGCACTTACAGCCTTCATTTATTCCATTACTAATTAGTCAAACCCTTTAAGCAAGCTCTAGGAATTTGTATCAAAGCACAGATCAAAGCCGTGTGAAGAACACATTACATACCCTGAATACGAGCTGAAACCATGAAATGGCATTGTATTGTGAAAAAAATATTTGTTTAAGAACTAACAAAAAGTTGTTTGTACTGAAGATACAAAATGTATGTTTTGATAATATTTTAATTACATTACCGTGAATATTTTCAAAGACAAATCATGAATGCCAACAGAGAAAACTATGAAATATGTTAACTTATGTTGATTTCATTCCTTTTGATTTTGAAAGATAATAGACTTTACCTTTTAAGCATCTTTAAATTATAATTAAATAGGAAGTACAGAGACTTTCTAAATGTTATATCAGTTTATCTCTTGACACCTCATTTTAGAGTGATAACTTAATAGCTTGCTAAACTTGGTTTTTGAACATTTATGGAATAATATTAACACATCATTAACAACAAAAGTCCATAGTTTATTTAAGGCTTGTCCTTTGTACACTACATCCTGTGTTTTGTCCTATGTCTAGTAGTAAGCAATGCATTGTTAAAGATCTCCAAACTCTGCATAGTTCTCCATTTCTTCTTTCTAAACCCTACTATTTTATTTTATATTTCTGGATGATATATGATAATGTGTATTATTTCAAGTATTTATCACATATACAGCTTGCATAATAGGATGGCAGATAGTTTTTTAAATTAATTAATTAAATTTTACATCCTGCCTGCACTTTCCCCTCCTTTCACTTCTCCCAGTCCCTCCTCCCCTATGTTCCCACCCCCCAATCCACTCATCCTCCTTTTCTGTTCAGGAAAGAGTAGGTCTCCCATGGATATTGACAGAACATGGCATATCAATTGTTATAAGACTAAGCACCTCTCCATGTATTGCGGCTGGCAAGGTGACCCAATATGAGGAATAAGGTCTGAAAAGCTAGTAAAATAGTCAGAGATAGCTCCTGCTCCTTCTGTAAGAAGAATCCCACAAGGACCAAGCTACACAACCACAACATATAAGCCGAGTGCCTAAGTCATTCACATGAAGGCTACCTAGTTGTCGATTCAGTCTCTGTGAACCTCTATCAGCCCAGGTTAGTTAATTCTGTGGCTTTTCTTGAGGTGTGCTTGACCCCCTAGTTCCTACAATCTTGTCTCACCCTCTTCTGCAGGATTCCTGGACCTCAGTCTGGTTTCTGCATCTGTTTCCATCAGTTGTTGGATGAAACCTCTCTGATGACAACTGGGCTAGACACCAGTCTAGGAGTATAGCAGATTGTTAGGCATCATTACATTGACATTTTTCCCTTTGGTCATTTAGTTCTATCCTGGTTCTCTGCGTCATCCAGCTTGTGGGTCCTGGTGCTCCAAGCAGTGTCAGGGGTAGGCTTATTCTCCTGGCATAGGTTTTAGGCTATACAATCATTTGTTTGGCCACTCCCTCAATCTCTAGGCCATCAGAACATCCTATAGGCAGGAAAGACTATAGGTCAAAGTTTATGTGACTGGATTGGTTTCCCACTCCCGCCACTTGAAGTCTTGCCTGGTCACAGTAGATGGCCAATTCAGGCTATGTATCCACCATTGCTAGGAGTCTTAGCTGGGTTCATCCTTGTAGATTCCTGGGAAGGAGAAATAGAAGAGATCTGGGGAGTAAACTGGAGATTAGTGGAGATGAAAACATGAGGATCAGGCTGAAGGGAGAAGAGAGGAAGAATAATGGAAGATACTACTGGAAAGGGGGGCGAATTTCAGGATCAGGAAGAAACCCGGTGCAAAGGCACATATCTTTAATACATTTTTAAATTATGATGTCTTTTTATTATTAATTGAGAATTATTACTGTTTGCATGTTAATATTTTTCTTGTTATTTATTTCTTTTCTAGATTATAATTATATATTAGTATTTTGAATTTAAAAGTTTTTCAGACTTACCCCATCTCTGATTTTTCTTTATTCTCTTCATATGTATATTTTGAAGAATAGAAACTCACAATTTAATCTATCAACATTTTCTTGATTTTTTTCTGAAGTTTTAAAAAGTAATATGTATGCACGGGCAATGGAAGAGATAGGGGTATAGTGCACATGACTTCAGGAAGGCCAGAAGATAGCTTCAGGCACACTGGAGCTGGAGTTACATGTGTTGAAATCCGAACTCAGATTTTCTACACGAGGAGGATATGCTTGTAACTTCTAAGATATTTCTTTGGCTACTGGGAGATATTTTAGTTTAAAACAACAGTACATGTAAAATTATAATTAATCGTTGCTGTATTTTATTTGTATACATTAAATTTGTGTTTACATGCCCAATTGAAGAGAGAATATTAATATTATTTGTTTCATATATATGTTCTTTGTATCTTGGGTGCAGTTGAGATTTTATCTCTTGGCACTTGTCTGACCACATCTTTCATGCCATTATGGGCATCTAGCCATCTGAAACCATAAGCCAATTGCATATGGCCATGATTTGCTATTATAGCAACAGAAAAGTAGCTAATATATTATCATTGTTTCACTTTAAATATTTTGAAAACTCCTGTCAAAAGCTAAATTATATTTCAAAAAACACTGTTAAAAGTTTGTGAACCTAGAAAACAGATGGAAGGCACTTCCTTCTGCACATGGCACGTAGACAGCTCAACCTACAGCAACAGCCTGAAAATTAGAGTAAAGGTGTCAAAAGAATGAGAAAACAGCATGAGACATTTTCTTACCAAAAAGTGTGCATTACTGACATAGAACTCCAAAATAAATTTGTGAACCTGGGTGATGTTATGATACAAATTTGAGAGGAGAACTATTTAATAAAAATCATACCTGGTGGTTTATCTAAAGCATAATCTATACAATTCTCTGGACAGCCTAAATCTCAACTCCATGTTTGTTTGTTTTTTTTATAGTAAATACATTTAAGTAGTCTTGGGATCTGCCGATTGCTTGAAATTATATCTGCTATATGATGACTCAAAAGACAGCACTCTTATGAGAACACATCATGACGGGCAATGTTGTAGATGCATAATTAAATAAACCATCAACTGCTAGTGTGCCAGAGAAATCTTATGAATCTCCTCTTCAAACTCGAAACAATTGGAAGAAAACTTTGAAATGCTAGGTGATTTTGGTAGGGAAAATATTTCCATTTGATCTATTTCAATCTACTTCGTTTCAGGATCTGAGGACTATTCTTCAAGTAAAATCTTGAAAACATGCATATTTATGCAAATATTCTTGTGAATGCTGGAAGAAAACGTAGAATCCTTCAGAGACACAAGTCGTTAGTGCTAAAAGTGATAGTGGTTTTCAGGGTATCAGAATTTGTACCATTACTATGGGTCTTTGTGTTTGTTCCCATCTGTTGCAGGAGGAAGTCTCTCTGATAATTGTAGAATGAATCTTAAAGAGTCTTATTAATAAAATCAAACCTGTGGCCAGTTACTGGGGTGAATGCTGGAAGGTCAGAGAAGCAGAACAAGCCACAGCTAACCTCACCTGGCCAACTTCTCAGCTGATCTTGTTTCCTCAGACTGGAAGCCTCTGTGTCTTCATATCCGAATAGCTCTCAGATGAACTGTGCTGCTCAAAACCTAAAAGCTTAACCAGCCAAATGCTTAACTAGCTAAATGCTTCTAGTTTCTGGTCTTCACGCCTTATATAACTTTCCTTTCTACCATCACTCCCTGGGATTAAAGGCTTGCTTTCTGGGATTAAAGACGTGATTCACCATGCTTTTGCAATGTGGCCTTGAATTTACAGAGATCCAGAGGGATTTCTGCCTCTGGAATGCTAGGATTAAAGGTGTGAGTGACATTTTCTATCCTTTGTATCTAGTAACTGCTGTCTCTGACCCCAGATAAGTTTATTAGGGTGCACAATATTTTGGGGAACACAATACCACCACAGATAATGGCTGAATAAGCTGATCCGTGAGTATAACTGAATATCAATTGGAGTCATTTTATTGTTACTTTTTCTTTAACACCAGTAGTAGTTGGCTTTAACCTGGGTTTTTTTAGCTATTTAGTCTCTGATTCTTGGTCAAACAAACATTGTCAGGTATGGATCTGATCTCATGAAATGTGCCTTAAGTCATATCAGATATCAGTTTATTGCTCCCATAAGTTTTGTGACATTCTTTTCTAGTGTATTTTGCAGGGCAAATTGTAGATTAAAGGTTTTGTGGTACAGTTGATGTTTGTATTTCTTTCCTTTCTTTTTCTTTTCTTTTCTTTTTTTTTTTTTTTTAATAGCCTGCAAAGTACCTTTCAAAGTCAAAGTCACTAGAACATGGAGTGAAGGTTCTATGTAGGGACCAACTGGACCCTTCCATGTTCAATGAGTTGTGTGGGTGTTATCTTCAGTAATGGGGCCTGGTTGTCAGTTTGTGAAGAGTACCTTATTGCCTTGGCAATAACCCGAGTTGGGATTTTCTTGGGACCCTTTCGGCTAACAACTCGATTGGATGAAAACTTGTCAAACTAGATGCTTAGTTTGATGACAAGAGATGGCCAGTTGGGTTTTGTCTCCCTCATGATTTGGAGACTTCCTTATGATTTCTTTCATATATTATATGATTTTTTCACTGCACTAGGTTTTCAAACTGCCCCTGAAACACCCTTCAATTCTAGCTGTTTCTCCCTTCATTACTTCTCTCAATCCCCTCTCCAATTTTCCTTCCTACCTGATACTTCTGTTCTCATCTGCCCTTCAGTCCAATTAGAACATCTATTCTATTTCCCCACTCCCAGGGAGTTCCATGTGGCCCTCCTAGTTCCTTTTTCTATGTCCATCTTCTCTGGGTCTACATATTGTAATATGGTTATTGTCTATTTAATGGCTAATATCAAGATATCAATGAATATATACTATATTTATCTTTATGGGTCTGGGTTACCTCACCCAGGATGATTTTTTTGTATTTCCATCCATTTGCCTGAAAATTTAATGATGTCTATTTTAAGATCAGAGTAATAATTCATTGTGTAATTATACCATATTTTCTTTATTCTTATGTTGAGCATCATTTAGGTTGTTTCTGATTTCTGGCTGTTATGAATAGAGCAGTGATGAACATGTTTTAGCAAGTGACCTTGTCATAAAATGAAGCATATGCCTATGAGTAGTATAGCTGAAACTTGAGGTAGTTCAATTCCTATCTTTCTGAGGAACTATCATAACTAATTCCATACTGGCTGTACATGTTTTTACTCCCATCAGCAATTTAGGAATTTTTCCCTTTATTCCACGTCCTTCCCAGCTTGAGTTTTCACTTGTATTATTGATCTTAGCCATTCTGAGAGGCGAAACACAGAACATTGAAGTAGTTCTGATTTGCATTTCCCTGAACCCTAAGGATGCTGAACGTTTTTAAGTGTTTTACAGCCATTCAATTCTCCTGTGTTAAGAATTCTCTGTTTATATTTGTATCCCACTTTTTGACTGGGTTATTCAGGTTTTTTTAAAAATAAAATTTCCTGTGCTCATTATATATTTTAGACTTTTGCAGTTGATGAAAATCTTTTTGCATTTTGTAAGTAGCTACTTTGTCCAAATTGATGGTATCCCTTGCTGTGCAGACTCTTTTAAGTTTCATGAGGTCTCATGTATTCATTGCTGATCTTAGTGCCTGCATTAATGGTGTTGGTTTCTAAAATTCCTCTCCAGTGCCAATCAGGTTAAGGCTATTCCCTACTTTCTCTTCTACCAGATTCTGTATGGCTGGTTTTATGGTAAGTTCTTTGATCTCTTTGGAATGAAGTTTTAGGGAAGGGAATAGGCATGGAACTGTCTGCCTTCCACATGCAGTTGTCCTGTTTGAGTGGGACTATTTGTTGAAGATGGTCTCCCGTTTGCCAGTGTTTCTGGCTTCCATTCCTAATGGGAATCTTTAACCAAAAATTTATACAAAGGATACAGAAAGCTTGTCAGGGAAACACAAATGGAAAAAGAAGTTGTCAAGCCAAATTAAATATTAATTTCTCAATCTTGACTGATATCAGAATAAGTATAATGAACTATGAAATTCTCTGTAATTTGTATCACATGGGAAAAATTTAAAACATATACAATTTTCATATTGTGGCCTTATTACATGAAATATTTAGCCATATACAAATTCTAATAAAAATCATTTAAAATAATAAACATGATATAGAGATACAGGTTAGTATCAAGAACACTTGCTGCTCATACAGAGGACTGTAATTTGGGTCTAAGCAACAAAGTCCTTAGGAAGCTCAGGACTATATATAACTCTAGTTCCATGGGATCCAAAGCTCTCTCCTAGCCTTTTGTGGTCATTTTCATGTATATAAACACACATATAGAAAAACACAGACAAGCATACAGACAAATAAAAACAAAACAAATCCTTAAACAATATAATAATAAAAAGGTGAAACTACTACATTTGGTCTGCTCCTGCTTATTCTCTTAAGAATTCCTTGACTTTAAAGATTAATGCATTCTTGCAATGCAGTATATTATTGAAAAGTTGGAAAGACAGTCAATAAATATATTGTTATAATTTTTCAATTAGTGAATTTAATAGTAGTATTGCTTCATTCTCTTATACCTCATTACTCACAGTGCATCATAATTATTCATTTAATCATCCTTCTTCCTGTGCATTCCAAGACTTCTATCCAAACATAAACATCAGAATGAGTTAAGTAATCAACACACACACACACACACACACACACACACACACACACACACACAAACACAAATGTCAGTAAAAGAAGTGCTGTCCACAGAAACTGAACCCATAGGTCTGAGGTATAGTCAATACATTCACATATTTTTTTCAGTTTACTACAAAATAGCCTTCTACAGATCTTAAGTCAAAATAACCTTCTTAACACATACTATCACTACCAAAGTGATTTTTTTAAATTCATCTTTACTTCGTTTTTGTTAAGCACAGGAATTATATCATGGCACTTATGAATTACATCTGAAATTAGTGCAACTCCTCCCTGCTTTTCTTATACTTTAACAGCTTCAAGAATGGTTTTTCACTTTTATATTGTTTTAGTTGATATTTACAATAAAAATGTGGCATATTTATAAAATACTCTATGTACCTCAGAAATGTTTCTTTATTCAATTATTAGCTGAGCTATAAAATCCCCATTTTTCATTAAGTCAGTGACGAAATATTAACAATTACATGAAGAGCACCTAACCAGAATACACTACAAACATTTTTTCCCTTTTTATGTGTATGTATGGGGTGAAATAAGATTTCCCTTCATAGCCAGCCAGCGGTGGCACAAGCCTTTAATCCCAGCACTTGGGAGGCAGAGCCAGGCAGATCTCTCTGAGTTTGAGGCTAGCCTGGTCTACAGAGTGAGATCCAGGATAGGCAACCAAACTACACAGAGAAACCCTGTCTCGTAAACAAAGACAAACAAACAAACAAAAAAGATTTCCCTTCATGTCCCAGGTTATGTTTGAACTCCTTATGTTGCCTCACACCCAGGTTCCTACTTTCCTTTGCCCTCTGTATGCTGGTTGTCTAGACACGCACCACCATCTCAAGCTCCCATATTCTTACCACAATCTTTAAGGCATGACATAATTTGTGCCTGCATTTCTTAAATCTTATGTAATGATATTCTTCTGTTTTACATATGGATTTTCTAAATCCAGCTCCATCTTTAGTAATTTTTCACACCTTATATCTTACTAGCTTATCTTTTTCAGTTCTTTCAGCACAATGACTAAATTCTAACTGACCTCTGAAAGCTTAATATTGAATTATATACTTTCTGACACAACTACCCTTCCAGTTTCTTATTTATTTCTTCTATTATTCAGGTATCTGTCTAAATTTGTCATTATACTAGTTTTGTTCTTAAAATATTTCTATGATTGCATAATGTTTTCCATATCTATCTAGCTGGGGTATTTTTCAGACTAGTTTATATGTCATGATTTCCTCAGGTGTAAAATTTTGCCAAGAAATTTTCATTTTTATGTACATTTCAATAAGAATATACTTTTATGAATATTTTAAGGAAAATGTGAATAAATCTTATATCATCACAATGTAATGTCACATTTTCAAAGTAAAACTCTTGATGCTCATAAATGATGATTTCCATGAATCCTTTTTCTTTTTTTAAATATTTTTATTTTATAGTTAATTTAATTTTACTATCAGCCACAGATTCCCCTGTCCTCCCTCCTCCCACTCCCCAGCTCTCCCCCCCAATCCATCCCCCATTCCTACCTCCTCCAAGACAAGGTCTCTCCTGGGGAGTCAGCCCAGCCTGGTAGATTCAGTTGAGGCAGGTCCAGTCCTCTATTCATTGCACTAAGGCTAAGTGAAGTGTCTCAGCCTAGGTCCTAGGTTCCAAAAAGCCAGCTCATGCACCAAGGACAGTTCCCGGTCCCACTACCTGGGGGCCTCCTAAACTGTTCAAGCTCATCAACTGTCTCACTTATCCACAGGGCCTGGTCCAGTTCCATGGAGGCTCCTCAGCTATTGGTTCACAGTTCATGTGTTTCCGCTAGTTTGGCTATTTGTCCCTGTGGTTTTTACAATCATGGTCTCAATATCTCTTGCTCATATAATTCCTCTTCTCTCTCACCACTTGGACTCGTGGCACTCCACCTGGGGATAGGCTGTGGATCTCTGCATCTACCCCCACCAGTCACTGGATGAGAGTTCTATCATGTCAGTTAGGGTATTCGGCCATCCGATCACCAGAGTAGGTCAGTTCAGGCACACCCTTCACAATAGCCACAAATGATATAAAATACCTTGGTGTAACTCTAATGAAACAAGCAAAGGACCTGTATTACAAGAACTTTAAGTCCCTAAAAAAAAGTATTTGAAGAAGATATCAGAAAATGGAAAGATCTCCCATGCTCATGGATAGGTAGGATTAACATAGTAAAAATGGCTATCTTACCAAAAGCAATCTACAGTTTCAATGCAATCCCCATCAAAATCCCAACACAATTCTTCACAGACCTGGAAAGAACAATACTCAACTTCATAGGGAAAAATAAAATTCCAGGATAGCCAAAAGAATCCTAGACAATAAAATAACCTCTGAAGGCGTCATGAGTTGTGACTTCAAGTCTACTATGGAGTTACAGTAATATAAACAGCTTGGTACTTACATAAAAATGGACATGCGGACCAATGGAATTGAATTGAAGACCCTGACATTAATCCATGCACATATGAACACTTGACTTTCAACAAAGAAGCCAAAACTATACTATGGAAAAAAGCATCTTCAACAAATGGTGTTGGCATAACTGGATGTCAACATGTAGAAGACTTCAAATAGATCCATATCTATCACCGTGCACAAAACTTAAGTCCAAGTGGATCAAAGACCTCAACAAAAATCCAGTTACTCTGAACCTGATAGAAGAGAAAGTAGAAAGTAGCCCTGGAGACCACTTCCATAAATCTTAAAAACAGTCTCATTTAGGTATTAAATCTGAAAACAAGTACAGATATTTACATACAATAAGCAGCATATTTGATCATATTGAACCATTTAGCTCCATGTTCTCCAAATTAATTTTCAGAGAAATTCTCTGGAAAATACAAACTAACCTTCAAGTGAATGTTTTCCTATTGAAAGATTCCTGAAAATCTCAATCACATCAATACACAGTGTTTTGTGGTTTTAGTAATATAAAATAAAATATCATTTTATATGCTATTAATAGTAAGTAAGATTTTTGGTTGCTAGAGAGAGGGCTCAGGTGTTGAGAGCATTTGTTGCTATTGCAGACGACCTGAGCTCCTTTCTTAGTCTCTGTATGGTGTCTTATCTATCTCTAACACCAGTTACAGGGGACCCAATCCTCTCTTTGACCTCCTCAGGCACCAGTAACAGACATGGTGTACAACACACATGCAGGAAAACACTTAAAAATAAATCAGAAAATAATTTTAAAAAGTGTTAGCAAAGATCAGTAGTTGAATAAAACAGCATCTAAAAGGCTATGGAGGAAAACACTCCTACAGTTAAGAACCTCAGGCCAGGCAGTGGTGGCCCATGCCTTTAATCCCAGCACCCAGGTGGCAGAGGCAGGTGGATCTCTGTGAGTTCGAGGCCCGCCTGGTCTGCAGAGTGAGTTCCAGGAAAGAAGCCAAAGCTGCACAGAGAAACCCTGTCTTCAAAAAAAGAAACAAAAAAACAAACAACAACAAATAAGAACCTCAACAATTACACCTGCAGGGGACAGTGTCAGCCATTTATAAATAAAATCAACAATTTCATCATTATGCCTTTTACTTGCAAAAACTGAGCACTTCAAATTTGTACTTTATGATAGCTTATAAACCCAATATTTAATAATTTATTTTTACAAACTTGCTCAAAAATCCAGTGTCTGCAAAATGTAGAATAACTTTCTTATCTAGACCTCACCTTGGTGGAGATAAGGGGAAAAATCATCTCCATAGGTCACAATCTTTTTCTATAATGTATTTTTTAAATTCTTCTTTGATGATTTCATTCTTTCAGACTGTTAAAGCTTCTTGGAAGCATAAATTGAAATATAAGTGCTCTGAGATCAGCACATGAGGTCACTTTATTTACTCATAAACTTTAAGGAGTCAGAATGGAATTTATATTAAGCACACAGAGTGAAAACAATTTAGGATGCAGCACAAAAGAGATACTTTTTAACTATGCATGAGTTTTAAATCTTGAGGTAAAGTTAAAAAAATACATGGTATAATGTATTCATAAAAAACTGCCTTATATCCCAGACTCCCCTGGCAATGAAGCTTTCAAATGGTAGATTCCAGAACATTTCTAACATCATATAACAAGTGTAAGCATGCACAAAGACACCATCACATACATTCTTTTGCAGTTAAACACCTAGAGAGTCATTACTTAATGCCTTTCAAATAAGACCTGCTAATAACAGACTTGAGCTATAACAAAAAGTTATGCTAAAAATATTGGCCAACAAAAGTTTGGGTATAAATTACTGCCATTCCAATTTTATAAATTCTCTACTCACCACATATAGTCAGTCAAAATAACTAATGCACATTATTACTAAATTGGTCAAATTTAGATCCTAAGTTGATCATATCTGATTTCAGGAATCCATATCCACTAACAATTTTATATTCTATGCACATACACTTTGTGCCTTCTGTTAAGAACACCATACCCTGAGAAAGACGTAAAGCTCCATCCACTTTCAAAGTCGTGAATTACCTTGTAAAGAATGTCAATGGATGAGTTGAATTTCAAGCAACAGAAATCATGCCAAATTGCAATCCCAAAGATTCTTTAGCTCTTTTTAATTTATTTTTACTTTTGAAATTTTAATTTAATTACACTGTTTCTCTATTCCTTTCCTCCTCCCCATATCCTACCATAAACCCCTCCCTGATAATTTTCAAATTTGTGGCTTTTTTACTAATTGTTTTTTCATGCATATGCATTTACATACATATGTCTAAATAAAGCCTGTTAAGTCTGTATAATGTGCTGGGTGACAGTGACATATATCTTTCATTTCAACACTCAGGAGGCAGAGCAAGGCAGATGTCTGTGAGTTCAAGCCAGTCTGATCTACAGAGTGAGTTCCAGGACAGGCTCCAAAAGTACACAGAAAAACCCTGTTTCGAAAAACCAAAAAAAGAAAAAGAAAAAGTCTGTATAACGTTACCTGTATGCATACTTTCAAGACCAGCTGTTTGGCACTGGAGAACAAATTGATTTGTTCTTATGTGGGCAGGGACACCTCTCCTGTTCCCAGCATTCCTTGGTTTTTATAGTTCTTTGTGTAGGGTTGAGACCCCATGGTTTTTTTCCCCATCTAGTTTGGCAACCACTGGTGCCATGGTTAGTTATTAAACCTACACTTGGATAAACCATCCTAAGTGAGATGTGGTGTATAGTGACAAGAAGAAATAATAATAAGTTATATAACTTCCCTAGAAAGCATGTACAACACCCCCCTTCTGTTATCGTATCATAATATCATACTCAATCCACCAAGCCCATTTCTCTTTTAGAACAGTCTTTCCATGGTTCTGGCTTCTATCAACATTTAGATGAATTCAACGTCAACATTTGCCATTTTACAGGTTACTAGTCCTCACTGCAAAAGTATTTAAAAAAAAAAACAACCCACTGCACCCAGACTGAACATATACAAAAGTTCATATCATTATTACCTGATATAAACAGTATAGCTATTTATGTAGTGCAATGAATTGTAAATAACTAAAGAAGGTCTCTTAGAGGAAGCTCCATTTATAAAATATAACTGATACCTCCTGTTGATGTATCCAACCGTCTTATTAAATAAGAAACACAGAAACAATATAAAAGAGAAAGCCGAGAGGTCAGAGCTCAGAGCTAAAATCTCACCCTTCCGCCTGCGGTGTCCCAGCTTCCCGAAAGAGACCTATTTCCTGTCTGTTCGTCTATTTATAGTATGTTGTTCTGCCTTCTCATTGGTTGTAAACCCAAACACATGACTGCCTCGTCACTGTCTGAATGTACAGCCCCCTAGGTCTTAAAGGCATATGTCTCCAATGCTGGCTGTATCCCTGAACACACAGAGATCTTATGGGATTAAAGGTGTGTGCCACCACCGCCACACTCTTGCTATGGCTCTAATAGCTCTGACCCCCAGACAACTTTATTTATTAACATACAATCAAAATAATATTTCAGTACAATTAGATTACCACCACATTTCCCCTTTTCTATTTTAATAAAAAGAAAAAAGCAAAAGGTTATAACTAACAAAAGAAAAACTATATACAAAAGTACAATAACTATATACAATATATACAAGTAATAAATACCTAAACAGGTATTTGACAAATCAGAGAAAATAATTCCATTATCTATCCTATTTTGGTAAATCCAAGATGTATCTAATGCACTTTCTATCCTAATTAATTTTCAACTATAACTAACTAATCTTCAACCATAACTAACTAATCTTCAACTCCCTCAGAGACCCAAGAAGGGAATAATATTAGCTAACAAAAACAAAAACAGGAAGTGCATGCAAGCAACTTCCAAAAAATTTTGTGAGTTGACAGAAACAGCCAGCTGCCTGGGCAGTCACCTGAGGTTTCTCCGCAGTGTTGGGGCATCATCTTCAGCCTATAGGCTTAGTGTATCTGACAGACTCATTTGTGAAGTAGGATGTACACAAGGTCAACAGTTCAACCTCACATTGGTTGAGAACAGTCCACGTACCAGAAACACCTGAATTCCACTAGTGTCCTGTCATGATTCAGGATTTTAAATTCTGGAAATTGTTGACAGTTTTTTAATTCAGCTGTCCATTCTTCTTGGCTGTGTATATATGGCTTCATCTCAGCATCCCCTTCTTCTCCACATCCCTCTATTAAATGCCAGTTTACTTTCGAGAGGCATGAGCTTTCAGCTGCTGTTCTATTGCACAACAGAAGCCATCGGTCCACTGCCTGTTCAGCTGCCTTCAAAGAAAAGGGCACTGTACCTTTTCCGGATTTCGAAGGCCACTTCAGGGATGGGGCCATATTGTCCTGGCCTCAGAAGATGCCTTTTGATAAAGCCATAGCCACACTTGTTTTGGCAAGAATCAGTAGTCCTTTGTTTCGTGTTCTGTCTGTCCATTTTGTCCTGTTGATTCGAGGATACTTTGTTGTCCAGTGGCTAACTTTTGCCACAATGAAGGTTGACTCCATATGCAGTTTCTTCAATGCCCATATTTTCTCTGAAGTAGATTGGTACTGCCAGGAGCCGACATGTCTCAAAAAAGAAAAATTTTCTAAGTTATTAAAACATTTTAAATGCCATATTCTGTAGATCTCTGAAGGGTTTGAAGATGACCTGTCTAAAACATCTCTGCTCAATTTTTAAAACATATCTAATATGACTACAAGTTCTATTGTAATGTCTAACTACTAATTTTCATTTCTTTATATCCTAATAGTTGGTAATAATAACATTCAAGGATCAGAAATTTGCATTACATTGTTAAATGAATGGTATAAATACAATTAGAAATATACATATAGCATTTTCTAACAATATCAGTTTCAAATTTGTATACAATATAAAACAATTCAATCCAATGTAAATTATTTAAAATTAGTAATTGTCTTTTTCTTTTCTTTCTTTCTTTCTTTTTTTTTAAACATGAACCTTAAATCTAATCTCCTTTGCTTAGCCTTTTTCCTAACCCTTGACAATAACTTGTAACCAACCCCCCTAAATACTGAAAATTATCCCAGGCCCAAAACCCATTAAAAAGACCAAAAAACCACCCGCCCCACACTACCTCTTTGGGAATGTGGGCGTAGTATTCTTAAAATTGCTTCCTGCTGGGTATGGGCGAAGTTTTCTTTATCCTGAAAGAAAAATTTTAGGTTAATTGTCAAATTCTAGGAAAGGTAACTATATACTTCATTATCCAGCCTGTGTATAATGCCAAAGTTCAGGGTTTCTCTCAAGTCCTTATTCAAGTAGTTTTTGAGACTGGATCATCTCAGCTAGTCATCTCAAAATTGCTCTGAGCACCTTGTAGTTCAAAGCTGATCTGTGGATGATGTTTGTCAGCTTAATGATATTATTATTGTCCACGTGGAATTGTTGTTGTTGTGGGGCCCCATCTTCTTTCTGGAGACTTCAGTTGATGTTAGGCCTGGCCGTGATTTCCTGCAGAAAACTGATAAGAGACTCGAACACAAAAACATATATATGCAGCTAGCCTTTTTTCTAGAATTAGTTAGTACTCTATATGACCATTCATATCTTAACAAAGTTTAAAATGTATATATATCTATATGTCTATATATGTTAATCTTCTAAATTTTGATATAAAATTTATACTTTAAGAAAAGTTTAAAGAATCAGAATAGAATCAAAGAGTTGAGATTAGTAATAGAATAGTCCCTTAATTAATTTTGCCTTTGTCCTGTACCATAGCAGAAGATGGCTCTTTTATTCTGGCATGATACAGGGAGTTTGCATTTTCCTTTTAACAACATGCTTGAGTTTAAAGACGGAGAGAGCCATTCTCCAACTCCAAAGTCAGCTTTAAATTTTAATTGAACTGGGACTATTAGAAGACCAATAGTGTTAAATCTTTAGAGAAAAGCAGAAACAAACATTTAGGAAGACATAAATTTTTTTAGATAATATATACCCATATATCGTTTCATTCTGTTTCTTGGGATAGATGATTTGTCCCTTTTCTTCAGTTGTCTCATTTGTCCAGTGTTCTTCAAATTCCTTAACCTTCATTCTCCTAAAAGACAAAAACAAAAACCTTTCCCCAAGACTAATTTTGGGGTACAACCTCCAATGAACAGTAAACAGAATTGTCCAGTGCTTCCTGCTTCTCTTAGATCTAGGACCAAATTTCTGTCTACAGCATTCTCACACCTAACAGAAGTCTATCTCTGTTTCAAATACTCACTCTCTAGTAAGCAGGTTAGAAAAAGTAACTTTCTTCCATCACAGAGCTTTTCTCCAATAACTGATGGAAGCAGATGCAGAGATTCACAGCGAATCACTAGACAGAGCTCCAGCAGTACAGTCAAAGAGACAGAAGAGGGATTCTATGAGCAAGTGCATCAGGGTCATGATAGGTAAACATGCAGGGATGACCAAACCAAACTAGAGGGAACTCATGAATGTTGGATCAATGGCTGTGGAGCCTACATGGGACTGGACAAGGCCCTCTGCATGGTGAGATAGTTATGTAGCTTGATCTGCTTTAGTAGGATCAGAATCCATCTCTGGGGAATGAGCAGGGTTTGTGGAGCCCTGTACCCATGATGGAACACCTTGTGCAGCCTTGAGGCAGGGGGAAGGGCTTGGACTTACCTCTACTTGATATGCCTCCCCATGGGAGGCCTGGCCTTCTTGTGGGTGACAGTATGGGTAGGTTGGGAGGGGGAGGATGAAGGGTGGGAGGAGGGAAGAGGGGGATCTTTGATCGGTGTGTAAAATAAATGAAAACATTTTGTTAACAACAAAAAAAGGAAAAGTAACCTAATACTGAGTTTGATTTATTACAAAAATAAATGACTATTGAGTCAAGCTATTGCTATCACAAAAGGGCCACTGCATGGTTTTCCTTTTTTTCTGTTAATATTTTATTTCTAAATGATGAGGTACAGGTTTCACAATCTCTGTATCTGAAAGTCATTGAGTGGTTGACATTAAATTTACTCTTTTTTAAAGCCAGTTTGTTTAGTGTGAAATAATGAAAACACTTACTATCCATTGGGCATTTTCCACACTGAACAATGATCTAAATGCTGTTTTTCATTCATCTCCTTGCTCAAAAAAGTTATTTGCAGGGACATCATTGTTAGAAATATTTAACAAATGCCAGGTGGAATGGCATGCATCTTTAATCCCAGCACTAGAGGAAGGTGCATCTTTCTAAGTTTAAGGCCAGTCAAGTCTACATCGAGAGTTCCAGGACAACCAGAACTACATAGTGAGACCCTGTCTCATAAAAACAACAATAAAAAATCAAAGAAAAAGAAATGTTTGACAACATTCATACTTTATTATAAATGTCTTTTAAAAAATTAATCAGTGATTAAGCAACAATATAAGACAGCAAGCCAGAGTTTGCAGTTTATAGCTAGAAACCAAGCCTTCCTTGGTCAAAGGGTACTCCTCCCTGGTAACCAAGTATTTAAATATATGAGCCTATTGAGGCCATTCTTATTCCAATAATCATTATTATAAAACCAAAATTCTTTGATTGATGGATTTTTTATAAGAAACAATTTTTCTTACAGCATCCTTTCTGCACAGAGCTTAATACTGTATCTTCCAAGAGTATCTAAATTTCCATCTTTAAACAAGCACAAAATATTTCCAGACCTTGAAGAGATTTAGTACATCAGACAATAATAATTTTCAAATTTCTTTCCACTTTTGAAAACAAAATTTATGGTTATCATCAACTCTAAATTTTTGTCAGCCTTTGGCTCTGTCATACACAACAGTTGGAAGACTTGGTGTCCAGTATGGTTTTCTATAGAAGCTTAAATCTGTGGGTAGATTTCCTAAGTGCCCTCCTTTCAACACTAGCTCAGTTGTTGATTAACTGCCTTTCTAAGTAATGTGTGTGTGTGATGTGAGTGGTGTGTGTGTGTGTGTGTGTACAATCTTTGATCTTAAGGGAATCTTTCTTCAGTTAGGTAGTAAAGTTTCATTTTCTTTGGGTTCTGTTTAATAGATGACCGATCCTCCCTTTTCTACCAGCCATTCCATCCTCCATAAATCCATAAACATGTAATCTGTAAAAATATCATTTATTTTGTTGACTGTAATTTTCAATACTCTTTAAAATTTTAAACTAACTAATCCTAAATTTTAGTTGGATTGTTGGCACAGGTGTTGAATCTAAGTGCAGTATTTCATATGATGCGTCACAGTTAATTTTCTTAAGTTTCCTTCATTCTAAATCAATTACTCATTTTTAAAAAGAGTCAGTGTGTATGAGGTATAGTGTTTACAAGAGTGAACACATGTTGTCAGGTAGGTGGGAACAAAGTGGGAGGGGACACAGGACAATGAGTGTCAAGGCAGGTAAGAGAATAATTTCTGGTGTTCTATAATGCTACAGAACTATTATAATTCACACTAAGTGATGCATATTGTATTACCCTTTGCATTTCTACATATCTGGCAGAAACAATGGGAGACAGTTTTTGTCTCATGGTTTCAGTCATGGAGGAGGATCCTGGGCAGTACCTATGTTAGCTGGAACACAGCAGCTTCTTCATAAAGCTAACAGTTACATAGGGTAATTCTGGTGCGGAGCACCTCTGACCTACAGCTTGTGTGATTAGAAGAAAAAAAAAAGACATAGGACTATGCCCCATGGAGTTACTAAAACTCTTTTTCTAATTGTGCCTAACTGAAGAGATACATGGTACAAATATTTTTATTAATATTGTATATGTCAAGCCTAGTATAAAAGGAGTTTTAGTTTGTCTTCATCATCTTGTAGAGCATTCCTGACTGTTGAAAGTTTCATGGTCTTTGGAAGAGGATTACTCTAGTGATGTAAGAAAGAGTCTCTTCATTTCTGCATGTAAAGTTAATTAAAATTGTCAAATAAGCAGGCCTTAAAATAAGATTCCTAAATATTTTAAATGGGGATTGAAAAATGTTGGAAAAGAAACTTTGTTACTTTAGGGCTTGAATTACATCTGTTGAAAGCCTTCTTTTGAGGAGGGATTTTTTTTTTCAGTTTGGTTTAAGGACCAACGGAGTATACAATATAGAAGTCAATTTGCTTCTCCTCATAGCACGACTTCAACACAGCAGACAAGCAACAGAGTTCATTTCCCAAATTAGAGACATTAAAATAAACAAATGCTATATTACTGAGATTAAATTAGGTTCTGAATCCCTGAAAGCACACTCTGCTTTTAAATAGGCAAAGTAAGTTATTTTAATAGATACAATAATAAAAAAAAAAAACAGGAGAGCCTTCAATTTGTACAAAGTGCTAAGCTGAAATCTGTGCTCAAACGCATCTAGAGCTCTCTCTGCTACTAGCTAGCAATTAATCGTGATTATGGTGTGGGATTGTCTAACACCCACAAGCCATTAAAGAGAGCCTGCTTTCTAAGTATCATAGCATCCACATTCTATTAGTGTACTGATGGGTACGATTTTTATCATAATTAAAAGAATGGTGGACATACATGCACAGACAAACAACATGTTCTAGATATAAGGTGATTCATAAAATATCTATGGAATGACACACAATTTCTGGAACACTGAAAAGATAGTCAAATAATGCTGTGGATATATTTCATAAATAAATATTTATTCAGTACTTTAGTGAAGGCAGTTTAGAGTACTATTAAAGGCAATTCTTAAGTGATTAAAAATATTAAGATGAATTTTAGACAAATCTACAGTTGCAAAATTGGGATTTTATACTAGGCACAGATAATACACATCTGTTCTTCAGTTTCATTTAAAATAGGCCAATCTAATGTGCAGGATAAAATTCATTAGTTCTTTGAAACATGAAGTCATATGATTACATTTCATAGTTATTAATTTTCAAAAGCTTTTGAATGGTAAAAATCACTTTTCTCTTTCTACCCTATTGTAAACTGAATTTTAAAGGCCTAGTGTCTACTATCTGTTGCATTTTTATAACTAAGATTATTTTAATCCCATGGATCATGAAAACAGGTGAGCAAAAACAAAAACACAAAGAAAGAAAAAGTCACAAAGAAGGGAGGGGAGAAAGAAAGAGGGAAGGAAGGAGAGAAAGAGAGGGCCAAGGGGAAGAGAGGAGAGGAGAAGCCTACAATTTTGTGAGAGTACCATAATGTGGAAAGTGCATATACACTTAGTAAGACTCTTTAATGATCCCGTTAAGTGGGACAGCAAAAAGCATTTCATTTATTATTAGGCCATTACATAGAAAATGTGATTTATTCAAAGCTATTTGGGAACATGCATTTGGAGTTGATGCTAAACAAGCTAAATATACTATCATTTAATTTGTCATCTCCATCTGAAAATCCAAACATGAAACTAATAAACCACAGAGAATTCCTTTCTCCAAGTTTTATATCAATAAATTTTGTCCTTGTGTTTGAATAAGTTTGTTTAAGTCTCTACAAATTTGAAGTATATTTTATATGTTTTTCTGATTAACATGGAAAATTGCTATCAATTTAAAAAGAAATAGCCCATAATTTACTTTAAAACAATCCTAGTTATTTTGTGAATGTGAAAGGTCACCTTACTTTATATTTAATAGTTCCTATTGCATCCCACTTTTAAAGTAAATATGTACAAATGGTTAAAATGTTAAATAGTTAAAAGGGAAATGTTTAGGAGGCAGTATAGTTAGTATTCTTAGCTCTATCTTGCATGTTACCTCATACTTCTTTAGTCATATTAGTAACTCTAATGCTAGTTTTGACTAGTAAGAAAAGAATATTTAATTAAATGAATAATTGTGTAAATGGAAATTTCATTGATAAGATCAATAAATAAATATATTTTAAACAAGTATTTAATTTACATACAATTTTAACATTTATTAATGACAAAAACAAATTTTCTTCTCTATATTATTACACCACTTAATAATTGTTTGAATTTATATGTAGATAAATATTAGTTGCTTTTCAAATGATAGTGTACATAGATATGTGATTTGAAGATTAGATACTTGACAAGTAGATGACATATAGGTGACAGATGGGTGCTAGCTAGCTAGCTAGATGATAGATCATAGCTCGGTGGATAAATGCTACATATGTAGATAAATAATGGATATGTGCTACTGTTGTAGAGCCTGGTGAGTTCCTTTGGCAGTAGCTCTGTTACAAACCTGAACTATCTTTTATCTCTCTATTTTTTCTCAATTCCCTTTGAACTCTCATCATATGATACATTCTGCTATGTTACGATAAGCAAGAAGATATTTTTACCACCTTGATATTGGATTTCAAAGCTTCCAATGCTGTGAGAAATGAGTTCATTATAAATCACCAGGATTTGCTCTTCTGAGGTTGCAACAAAACTTCACAAGTTGAAACAGGACAATTTTTGTGACAATGGCAAGTTGTAAGGTCAGTTGTCTCATGTCATAATAAACTTAGAAAAATTTTTTCTTTTAAGATTAAAAAAGAGTGATTATTAATTAATATCAAGAATTGTATATCTTTTAATGAGTATAATGATAAAAATATTTAACAACAGAGTTGAAAATATCTGAAATATGTTTGACTCTTTCCACTGGTCTCATGCATTCAAATACTTCCTCCTAATTTTTTTCTTATTTTTGTAAATAAATTATTTAATCATAAAATATATCAAAATTCATAGTAGATATTAGAAATTTAAAGATTATCAAGTTTTAGGCATATATATTTGTTGCTCTCAACAATTTTAATTGTAGAAGAAATCTTACACAAAACAAACATTTAAAGTTTGTTAAGTCCTGTAACACACTTGGTAACAGATGAATTTGAGAAGGAAAAGCTTTGTTGGATAGAATAGCAAGGGAACATCTACAATGCAGTACCATTTACTATTATCTCTGAAAGATTACAACACTATATGGTTAGACAGACAGGGGAATTATGCTGAGGGCAAATAAAGCTGTAAGCATAACATTTTACTACACACTATCAAAAAGGGTTGATATTGGTAGAATAAATAGGCAAAATAAAGAAGTCTTCTTTTCTAATAAACAAAAAGCTGGACAGAAGCAAAATCAATGATGCTTCTTGGAGTTTTGTGAGAACTGAAGTTGCTGGGAACATAGCCACCCCTCACATGTAAAGAGCAAGATACATTCAGAGAACAGTGGCTGAGATCTATCTGCTCATGAGGTGGTGGGTATCTCATTCATAAGTGATAAAATACCTGCAGCCTCAGTGCAGAATCATACTGAAGCAAAGAACATTAAATGAGGAAGACTAGTCTCCACCTCAGAGGAACCGTGGAGATTGTGACAGGCTTTATTTCTGTGTGGAATAAAATAGTTGTATGTGTGTGTGTGTGTGTGTGTGTGTGTGTGTGTGTGTGTGTGTGTGTCTGTGTGAGATATATTGTGGTTCTGCCATGAAAAGGGATGGGGGTGGGTAAGTAACTGTGAAACATACTCAGAGTCTTTGCCTTTATTCTGGGAACAAACAATTTCCTAAAGTCCAAATTTGCAATGTAATTCTGATTCAGAAAGAGATTTCTTTCCATGTCAGTTATGTGATATTTGTATATTTTATACACTAACCCTTTTCAAATGTGTAGTTGTTAAATATTATTTCCCATTCTTGTACTCCTCACCCAGATGATAGGGTCCTTTGCTGGATGGAAGCTGTTTACTTTTGTGAGGGACAATTTACTAAGTTTTGTTGTAATTCCTGTATGAACAAAATCTTGTTCAGAAAGCACTTTACTGTTCCTGTTAGTTCAAGTGTATTTCTTCCTTTCTACTCTATCAGATTCAGGGAGTCAGGTCTTATGCTGAGGTCCTTAATCCACGTATAGTTGAATTTTATGCAGGGTGAGATAAGAGTCTGGTTTCATTCTTCTACACATAACTTTACAGTTTGACCAGCACCATCTTTTGAAGATGCAATCTTTTCACCACTATGTTTTTCTTTTTTTTTTTTTTTTTTACTTCTTTTTTGGAAATCAAGTTGCTGCAGCAGTGTGTGGCTCCATAATTCTATTTCATTGACCAAAGTTTCTGTTTTTATCACAGCACCATGCTGCCTTTGTTACTATAGCTCTGAAGCATAGCTTCAAACCTGGAATGATTATACCTTCAGCAAGTGGAGCAGAAAAAAAAATGTGGCATCTTGAGCACTCTGCTAAGACTTATGTATCACCTCTGCATGAGTTGAGATCAATAGTACTGTAACAGAGGAGATAAAGTACAATTTCCTAGAAGTTTCTCCAATTTTTCATGAACAGCTTGTAAATTATTATAAAAAACATAGTCTTATCATTTTTGTCTTTTTTCATTAAGATTTAAAAGTAAGATTGAAATGTCTCTAAAACACTTCCATCTAAAATTACCAGAATTCATAACATGAACAATGATTTCAAACTATTATGATGTTACTTAAGATAGAGATTAAAGCATTTTGGCACTTATGAAAAATACAGACATGAAACCTAATGCAAATTGAAGATTCCACAATGTTTGGGAACTCTCTGCATAGGAATTATGTCTTTTACTTTCACATATAGAAAATAAGGTTAAAATTTTTCATAGATTTTGCTTCAGACTTGCCTTCTACCCATTAAATTCACCTGTTTTTTATTTTCCAGAACACTTGGAGCAGAGTCAGTGCTTTGCCTGAATAATTAAAACTGTGTTTGTTTTATTTACCAGGTTGACATTTGCAGAATGTGAGTCACCAGTTTTCTAGTAACATAAAATGCCTTTTCATCATGAAGAGCATGTACTATTTTAACAATCATGACAGTGTGACACTATGTTTCAAAGATGCTTTTGCCCTGAGCAAGATTTCACATCACTTCTAGTAGTTTAGAAAGATCCAAGGCTTATCTCCAGAGGATATCTGCTAATGTTACTGTGCATAAAAGACTTTTGCCATAAAAAGATTGTTTACAAGGTAATTTCTTTTAATAATCAAAAATTCATCAACTATTTGAGAAAATTTAGACACTGTGAAAGTGAGATAATCTCAGAGTGATAAAGAATTTATCCTTGTAAAAGCTGCTAACTTAGAACAGAATCTCAGAATATTATATGAATATTACAAGTTTTAGTCATTTTGAACTTCCATTACAATTACTCTCTTGAATGACACTGCATACCCTTTTCCCTCCTTAATTTTCTCAATCTTTATTATATCAATATTGCTAAATCAACAAAAATATCAAAATCAATTTCCATTAACCATTGTACCCCTTATCATACTATACTTATCTGGAACTTTCCCAGGTGCTTTCTAGGTTTGCTACTTAGGTTTCTGTTGCTGTGATAAACATGAATATCCAATATGTTCATGAGCTAGACATGCCTACATCCATCACTAATGAAGAAAATGCTCACAGGCTTGCCTACAGGCCAATTTGATGGTATCATTTCCTTAGTTGGGGTTCTCTCCTGACAGATGACCCTAATTATATCAAGTTGAATAAAACCTAGTCAGAACACCTTATGTATATAAAGAATATCAATCTATCTGAAGATACTTGTCCTAAAGTCACAGATCTCTTCTCTTTTAATTATCTTGGGACATTCCTCAAACATTTTACTGTTTTCTCCTCTGTATCTTCAACTGTATATTCTCTTCTAAATAAAATCTTAAGAAAATGCTGAATGAGTTTCTAATATTTAAAACATTTAACCTCACCTTAACCTCTGTCTTCTATGGTACCATGCTCTTTGTATAACAATCTACAGCTTTTGACTATGACTACAGACCACTGGTACAGTATCAAAATAAACTACTGAAAAGTAAAATGCTTCCACAAAACTGTCTAAAAACTGAAAATCTAATCTGCAATCCTCATCCTTCTACTTCATACTATTTTCGTGATTATTGACACTTGGCCACCACTTTTAAAAAAAATTGTTGTCAAGGCACAAAGGGCTGCATGATATAAAAAAAAGATGATGAATATAAAGTACTTGTACCAGAGTCACTCTTAGCAACATCTGGCATAGCTGATTATAATTTTTCTCTAATGCTTTAATATATTATTGCTTTTTTGATCACTCTTATTGAGCCCTGTACTTTAAAATAACTAGATATGTACACAAATTCAGTAAATATCCTGCCTATCTCTGAATCAGCCTCCTTCAATGACAGTAATTTTTAAATCCATAATACAGTATCTAGAAAACTGTACTTTAAAATACACATTCAGTTGAAATAGAATGACCACTCTCCCTGCTCCTTTCTTCTTACCACACCTCCCAGGGAACCTTGCTCCAACCCCTCCCATACGCGTCTTAACCTTTAACACATGTGTGTCCTTGCATTCAGAAATGTATAGCTATAACATGCTGAGTCCCTGTTTGTTGCTTGTGTGATTATGGTTTCAGGACTGACTCATCTGCACCTAATAATATCTATATTATATCGGTTCAATTCACATAAGTAACATTCCCATCACTGGAAAGGTCATTTTCTGCTAAAATGGGATCATGAAATAATAACTTGGTAAACTTTTTCTTATATTACTAAGAATTCTCCCAAGTAGAGTTAGTCAACAATTCGGTCATCTGTTTTTATTTTTTCTGCCCTTGAAGATTAACATGTTAAGGTTTACCATATCTGTTGTTTCATCATTTGTTGGTGTATTTCTGTGGTTCATAGTTTTTCACTATGATCCATCCTTCTTTATGTTGAAGATTTTATTGTCATTTTAATTCATATTCCCAGAACAGTTAATTGCACTTGACATCATCTTATGCATTTAAATGCCTTTTATACATTTCACTGGCTAAATGTCTCCCATGGCCTTAACCTATGTTCTAATTAAGTAGTTTTACTTCAGATAGTTCACTTGGAAAGTTTATTTCTTCCAGATACTAAGATATATACAAAGATACACTTATATTTTCTATATGTGTCACAGTTTTTCCCATACAAAACTCACTTTTCTAATTTAACGTTCATTTCCAGAATAAACTTGTGTCAGTCACATGAAGTCCATTGATGATATTTATTATGTTATTTGTATCTCTGTCTCTGATTTATTATACCTTACACCATATGCACAGATTGTCACGAGATACATTCTGAAGTGAATACATGGTCCATAGTTCATTTTTCTCTCTCCTCCTCCCTTCCATCTCTGCCTCCTCCTTCTGATATTTTTGTTCTTTCTTTCTTTTTCATCCATCTATATCAATTTTGGTAAAATGTCCATGTTGTACTATTTTTGGTGTTCCAGACAGTGTACGTATGTGTGTGTGCATGTGCATATATAATTTATTTCATCAGTGATTCAAAATTTTATGTACAAATTCCGTACATTTTTTTTTAAATATTGCTCATAATAATTTTTTCTTTCTGGTTATTGCCCATGGCATCACATTCTTACATTTTTGACTTTAGTTTAAGTTTATGTATATTAGCTTCAATATCTGAGTGTGTGTGGATATGTGTGTGTGGGTTGTGTGTTTATAAATAAAAAATGTCAATACATACTTAAACTTTTTAATTCATATTTTTATACTATAATTTATCACCTTGTTAAAAAGTACTTTTTAGTTCTATGATGTTTTCTTCTTCATTTTAGTCTCATTTTCTATTTCTGTTTCTAGGTAGGCCTATGTTATTCACAAATATGAATGATTTAATTTTTTCCATCTGTTTTTACTAGCTTGCTTTATCCCTGAGTCTGTTTTGGAGAAGAGTTGGGTGTCTAGGCATCCGTGTTATGGGCTCAATATTAGAGAAAGAGAACCCATCTTTGGAATTATATATAGTGTTACAGTAAGGCTTTGTTAGTATTCTTTTTCATATTGTTTTTATTTTTGAGATGATAATATAATTAAGATATTTCATCCTCCCCTTCCATTCCTCCTGCCAAATTTTTCCATATACCTTTCCCTGTTCTCCTTCATATTCGTGGCATCTTTTTCCATTAGTCGTTATTAAATGCACATATTAATTTTAATGTGTTCTTTATTGAATTTTTCCTAACTACTTCCATAACTTGAAAGATTTATTAAGAATTAACCTTACATTTTCCCACATGCTGCTTTTGATTCCAATTATGTGCTGATATGATTTTTCTTCTTTGTAATTTTTTTTGCTTGTTTTATTGTTGTTATTATAATTACTGACTTGGAAATATTGGAACAGTTTGGTATTCCTAGAATAAAACTAATCTGATTAAAATGTATAATTCATTCTATATATTTCTAAACTGTATTTGATATATTTATTTATCTCCTTATAGTATCTGATTAATAATATGATAGCAGTTGGGAAATATTTCCATTGTGTTTTCAGGAAGATACAAAATTGCTGGAAGCTTTTTCTAAAATATTTAGCAGTATTTTATAATGAAACCTTCCAGACATAGATATTTCCTGATATTAGTTCTATATTCATAAATTAGATTTAATTAATAACCATAAGAATGTTTAGATTATCTCTATTCTGTTATGTGTATCATATATGTTACATTTTCTGCTTTCACATTTTTGCTTTCAAATATTCATTTGTATTTCTTTTATTCATGTAAATTTGCAGTGTGTGTGTGTGTGTGTGTGTGTGTGTGTGTGTGTGTGTGTGTAGTGCCATGTACTTACTAGTACATGGTGAGAACACAAGTGAACGTCAGTTCTCCAAGAGCTGGAGTTACAGACACTGGGAACTGAACTTGGATCCTCTGAAATATCAGTATGCACTATCAAAGAGTGATTCATTTCTGCATAACCCAGTGCATATTGTTTTGTCATACATAACTCCATGGGTTCACTATATTTAGGATTTAAATATATCTTCAAATAATTTGATTCTTATCATTTGATAACATTATATATTTTCAAAATTCTCTTCATGCTCTTTAAGGTCTCTCCTGATTCTTCCCCACAACTTTTGCTCTAAAAGAACAAGGAGTTTCTGGTCTTGAAATTTCTATTGTTCTGTTTATTTCATAACCCAAACCTCTGTACTGCTCATTGTACTGTCAATCTCATTGATTTAGCTTTGATCCTCATTTTCTCCGCATACTCATCCTTATAGCCTTAAAGATTACATTTTTTCTCTTGTTCATATCTCAGTTTCTTTGCTGAGATAATTTGCTCAAATTAGTTGCAAACATATTTATAAATGCTTTTTTTTGAAATAATTTCACAATGACTGCCTAAAATATATATCAGATGATTCTATAATCCTTCCTGATTATTCCAGTAATTTGATGCTGTCATTGTTGCCAGTCTGTTTCCCACTCAAAACTTCCAGGCTCTAGTATAAAAATCCATTTTAATGGAAAATGGAAATGTGAGTCATTATGAGTCATGCATCTTCTTCAATCATTTCTTTTGGCTGGATTCTCTGACACTGCTTTACGTGGAAAGGGTAGAGATTGGATGAGAGCTGCGTTGTTGGTTGAAATGCAGCCATCCAATCTTGTTCAGTACTGTTGACCTTGGTGCAGAGAGTACCACTCCATCTGTACTACACAGTGGGGTTTTCTAGCTCAACATGTGGCCTGCAGTGATATGTATGACATGTCTTCAGTGGCATGCAATGGAAATAAAACTAGTTGTTTTGGGTCTTCCAGAACATCATGGAAGCCCATTAGAGTGGAAATATCTACTCCTCACAAACAACATGTTTTTGTTCATGGAGATGAGACAATAGTGGTAATCTGTGATGTTTGCAGACAGTGGTAAAATAGTTTTGAAGAGGCTTCATTCAAGATCAGCCTGAGCTATATGATGAGACCGTTTTAAACAAACCAAAATTCTACATCTGCTTATGTTGTCTATAGTTAGACAATATTTCTTAGTGAAATTTGTCTTCCTATTGTCATTCTTAACCTTTTCTTCAACAGGTCCAAAGCATATGAAACCAAAAGAAAACTCAAGAAACTCCTCAAAATGCAGGCAAGATATCTGACAAGGGCCAAAGATTACAATACCTACCAAGAGAATCTTTGACTTTGTTTTGTGCATTATGTCTACTTAGTGGGAGGAATAAGGAAAGTAAACCTATTCTATTTTACAATTTTTTTCTTTATTCTTCTCTCATAAAATATATCCCAACTCTATCCTATCCTCATTTCCCTCCCCCCAGAATCTCTCCCCTACTTCCTCTCTCCAATATACCTACTGCTACTCAGTTTCCTTCAGAAAAGAAAAGGCTTCCCAGTGATATCAACCAAACATAACATAACAAGATGCAATAAGACTAGGCATAAACCCTCATATAAGGCTGGACAAAGCAACTCAGTAGAAGAAAAAGAGTCCTATCAACAGGGAAAGGAGTCAGCGACACCCCTACTCCCACTGTTATGAGTCTCACAGAAACCAATTTCATTCACCCTTTAAGACATGAACTATGTTCATCCATTTGCCTGCAAACCTCATGATGTCATTGTTTTTCTCTGCTGAGTAGTATTCCATTGTGTATATGTACCACATTTTATTTATCCATTCTTCAGTTGAAGGGCATCTAGGCTGTTTCCAGGTTCTGGCTATTACAAACAGTACTGATATGAACATAGCTGAGCAAGTGCCCTTGTGGTATGATTGAGCATTCCTTGGGTATATGCCCAAGAGTCGTATAGCTGGATCTTGGGGGAGATTGATTCTCAATTTTCTAAGAAAGCACCATATTGATTTCCAAAGTGGTTGTACAAGCTTGCATTCCCACCAGCAGTGGAGGAGAGTTCCCCTAGGCCCTCTGGATAGGTAAGACAGTTGATTGGCTTGATCTGTTTGGGAGGCATCCAAGCAGTGGTGTAGCTAGAGTTTTCCTGCCTTGCCCACAGTCAGGTCAATTCTCTGTCACCTACCAGTCCCACAGGCACTCAGACACAACCAAGTAAACACAGAGACTTGTATTGCTTACAAACTGTATGGCTGTGGCAGGCTACTTGCTAAATGTTCTTATATCTTAAATTAATTCATTTCCATAAATCTATACCTTGCCATGTGGCTGGTGGCTTACTGGCATCTTCACATGCTTCTTGTCATGGCGGTGGCTGGCAGTGTCTCCCTCTGTCTTCCTGTTCCCTCCTTTCTCCTCTCTGTTAGTCCCACCTATACTTCCTACCTAGCCACTGGCCAATCAGTGTTTTATTTATTGACCAATCAGAGCAATTTGACATACAGACCATCCCATAGCACTTCCCCTTTTCTTTTCTTTCTTTCTTTTTTTTTTTTTTTAAAGGAAGGTTTTAACTTTTATACATCTCCAAAGCCAGCTTGGTGTATTTGGGAATTTGGCATAGCTTCTCTTACTACTTCCTGCTGGAGGGGGTGCTGTATCTTAAGGGGACCGGGTCCTATGCTCAGTGCATGAGTTGGCTGTTTGAAACCTGGGGCTTATGCAGGAATGCTTGGCTCAGCCTGGGAGAAGGGAACTGGACCTGCCTGGACTGAGTCTACCAGGTTGATCTCAATCCTCTGGGGAGTCTTTGCACTGGAGGAGATAGGAATGGGGGGTGGGCTGGGGGGAAGGCGGCAAGGGGGGGAAGGAGAACAAGGGAATCCATGGCTGATATGTAAAATTAAATTAAATTATAAAATAAAAAAAACTAAATCCCCCACTTTCCCCCCAAAAATGGTCTCCATATGCTCATACATTTTTTTATTACAGACTCACAATTTAAGGTATTTTAGATTAGACTACTTTCCCATCATAACTCCTGACAGTCAAGGTCTTTAGAGCGGGTTTCAAACAAAAGGCCATGGACAGTATTTTGACCTTTTCTCTCCTATCCATAGATCACTTCAAGTCTGCCTTTTTTTCATTTACTGTACTGTTCCCTGGCATTTTGCCCTCTTAATGGCTTTGATGCAGTCCAGAACCCTGCTCCAGAGGGGATGGTGGTAAACTTTGGAGGCAGCATGTCCTGCTAACTGTATCAACACACACACACACACACACACACACACACACACACACACACACACATACACACACAAATAGACATTCTATCAGTCATATATTTTCTCAAACATTCTCATATCAGTGAACTCACATTCATTATTTTATAATATATGTGTTATGAAGGAAAATATACTCATTCTTATCAATGATATGGGCAGGTTATATTTCAACAAAAATATGAGTAGTAAGTGAAAATGATATTCTTTTTATAAAATGTTTCAGTTTTGCTATAAGTACCAAATTACAAACTAGAGATCTTGAAAATAGTTAGTGTGTGAAGAAGATGGAAGCAAAACAATATTTGATTCCTCTCACTTAAATAAATACCAATTCAACTATGGTGTTGTTGAAAAATTATAATGATAAAAGTAAACACTGAAATAATGCATAGGTCAAATGCAAAATGAGATATGTAAATTCATAAACGGTAAAATAAAAATCAATCATGAAAAATGATATATTCTACAAAAAGGAAGTGAAGTTAGACTAAGAAGTCATGAGGGGAAGTTGAAATAGTATGTTGGCAACAATAATACACAAAAATCAATAATTAAACATTACTACTGTCATAATAGAAAACAGCTTGTAGCATGTACTGGGACTGCTTCCAGCTCACTAATTAATATGTATATTAATCATTACAGTAATATCTGTGAGTAGCTAAACTATTGAAAAGATAAAAGATAAAGAAGTGAATGTCTTATAAAAAGTCTCATAAATCATAAAGTAAACATTTTAGGTTTTATAAAGTTAAGAATATCGAATAGACATAGTTATTAATTGCCAGAAATTTATTATGTTGTAAAATTTAACTAAGTCAGCTTCAGATTTTACTTTGATTATTTTATGAAGGGCATGTTATTATATGTTATTTTATAATTATGTATGGTACATTATTTATAATATATTATATTATTATATATTATATATTATTACACTCAACATGACACTTTTATTCATCTATAGTCTCTCTTATACACCTTTCCCTAGAAATACTATTTTAATTGATTAATAAATTAATTAGTTCTGTTTTATTTTGTGATTAGGCATGTGTCTACGAGTGTAAAACACTTGTGTGTGGATGTCTCCATGTTGTATGGGTCCACATACCTGTCCATTCACCTGTAAGCCATAGGATATTATGTGCTCTCTATAATATTATGTTTCCTCCATAGGATATTATGTGCCCTCCATAGGATATTATGTCCCCCCATAGGATATTATGTGCCCTCCATAGGATATTATGTGCCCTCCATAGGATATTAAGTGCCCTCCATAGGATATTAAGTGCCCTCCATAGGATATTATGTGCCCTCCATCTTCGTTTTCTACATATTACTTTGAGGTTAGGTCTCTCCTTCAATTCTGTGTTTAGGTTTTTCTTAACTAGGCTAGAAGACAACAATCCACAGTGATCCTCCTGTCTTAATAACCCTTAATCTGGGGTTATAAGGTTAGCAGTGGTTCCCAACCTTCCTAATGCTGCAAACCTTTAATACAGTTCTTGTGGTGACCCCAACCATAAAATTATTTTTTTCTATTTTATAACCATAATTTTGCTACTATTATTAATTGTAATGTATATATCTGAGAGTCAGGATATATGATATATGACCCCCAAAGGGGTAACGATTCACAGGTTGAGAACTGTTAGAATATAGAATGATTGGCTTGTTGCATGGGATCTTGAAATTTGAACACAGGCTCTCAAGATTGTACAGCAAACACACATATCTATCAAGACTTTCATTTCTCCAGCATCCATAAATATGAAAACATTATTATTGATTATATGTATACATACTTGTTAATGTTTCTGTATTTGTTATGATTTAAATCAAAGCAGCAAGGATTTTGAAATAGAAAAGGCTAACTACTGTGCTTCCTCAATTTCTAAATCAGTCTGTAATTTAAGCATTGTTATTTCAACTTGGCAATTATAGTATATAATATATAAGGAGAATAATAAAATGTCAAAAATAATCTGCTTTACACACATATTCACCTGTACTCTGAAGTACACCTGAGAGACAGGATTGTTGTGGAATATTATTTTAATTAGGCAAAGATTGTTACATTTGTTTATGCTGTATTTGTTTAATTATGTAAAGATGTACTGCATTTGTTTCACCTTGCCTACCTAAGGTACTTGATTGGTTTTAATGAAATTCTTAATGGCAAAACTAGGCAGTAGAGGTTTAGGCAGGGCTGGCAGGCAGCTAGAAAAACTAGTAGGAGAAATCTAGGCTTGAAAGAAAAGAAGGAGGGGAGAACAAAAAAGAAAGAGAGGGTCATTCTCAGGGCCAGAAGCCAGGCATCCACCAACCAGCCAGATAAGAGAAGCAGTGAAAATAAGAAATACAGAAGGAAAGAAAGGTTTAAAAAAGCCCCAAGGCAAAATGTAGATGCAAAGAAACAGGTTAAGTTATAAGAGCCAGTGGGACAAGCATAAGATAAGGCTAAACATTCATAACTATTAAGTCTCTGTGTCATGATTTGGGAGCTGATTGATAGCCCAAAGAAAAAAAGCCTGCTACACAGGATCTTGGAAATCCATAGTTAATAGGCATACTTATTTTTGCCTCATGGATCAAATCAGAGAAAGAAAGAGAAGAGGTTGATGTCCCTCCAACCAGAGGGAGTATTGAGAATAATTATGACTAATGTAAACTCAGGATCTGTCCACGTCTGTAGGAACTTGGCATACTCTGGTATCAGATTCAAACCCAACAGACTATGACAGCTAGCAGAATAACCAACAATAGACACCTGAAAGGTAACAATCACCAGCTCAGGGGTCTCATGAAAAAAAAAAAATTTAGCAAAATCTCATTAACATACATATATTTAATCATCATAAATTTTCTCTCCTTTTGGAGGTAACAAACATCAGATTTCTGTCAATTCACCCATTTGGTAGAAAACAAGAGAAAATCAGATAGGAATTCAATAAGAAATAATATATCAGTATAAACAAAATATGATTTTTACTATCACATATACTTACAGATTTTTTTTTGTCTCCAACATCATCTCTCTGGGTATACAAACAAGTGTTAAAGGCAGGTCCCTTGGTCACCAGGAAATGGCCAACACTAAATGAATTTAATGGTATTTTTGGAAGCTTATTGTTTTATACTGTATTCTCTGGGCATTTTTTTTTAACCTTAAAGGTGTTTTGCTTATATATTATGGTTTTAGATATTGTTTTTGTGGTATTTCTGTGTGAGTGATTTTGTATCTCTGTGTATGCTTGCACTTCTTGTACTTTTTCTTTGGCTCATTTGCCTGGAGGGCAAGGGTCAGGGGACAGAGAGCTTAGGGGAGCGGGAGGTCCCAGCTGGATCAGGAACAGAGTGGGAGAACAAGGAAAGAGATACTATGGTAAATGAAGGCTCCATGGGAATAGGAAGAAGCAGAGTGCTAGAGAGGTCCCTAGAAATCCACAAAGATACCTCCACTATAGACTACTGGCCTGTTTTTATTGCTGTTGTCTATTTATTTTCTAAGGAGAGAGAGCAACAAAGGATGTGAATTTGGGTGGGTATGGAAGTGTGAAAGAAATAAGAGGAATTGGAGGACAGGAAACTGATCCAAATATATTGTATAGAAAAAAGTCTATTTTTAGTTAAACAAAAAAGGAAAAAAAGTTTTAAAAATAACTCACAAAATTAACATTTTTTTTTTTTTTTTTACAATTTCCAGCCAATTCCAGGTTCACATATGGAAACATGATAAATCGTGTAGGACAGCATTTCTTAACCTGTGTGTGGGGGTCATGACCTCCACAGGAGTTGCATATCAGATATCTTGCATATCAGATATTTAAACTACAATTCATAACAGTAGCAAGATTACATTTATGAAGTAGCAATTAAATAATTTTATGGTTGGGGTCACCACAGCATGAGAAACTGTATTAAAAGGTCACAGCATTAGGGAGATTGAGTACTGGAGAAGGAGTTGGTGGCCACAGAATTCCAGAAGTACTATAAGCATTTGGGTGGTAGCTTTCTGATCTGTTATAGGAAACAAAATTCTTGCCTTGTTCATGTCTTAGACAAACTTTATTGTGTTTTGTTTATTTTCAAAGCTAAATATAACCCTACAGAATATGGGAATAATTTTCAATGATTATATTTGTCTCCACTGAGTTTAAAATGGTTGGTCTAAATTTAGCTTATTTTCCTATTATCTAGGATATGGGGCATACAAGAAAGCTCAGTCAGCCAAGAAAAAATGCAAAGAAAAATATTTGTTTTACTGATTTACATATTTGTTTATATTTAGTACCAGGCTATAGCTAGCAAGACATTTTATTTTGCTTTCTGCTCTTACACTCATGAGCCATGCAATTTGAGGTTGCCTGCTGCAAGGTTGTAAACTACCAGTTGTAATATCATAGTGGGAATCAAAAACCCACCAAATAGATAGAAAATGTGTTTTAAAATAGACATCACCAATTTATTTGTTTATAGCTAAATTCCCCTGAGCATGCTGCTTCTATTCCTTTCTCCTTGATACATAGATCAAGCTGGAGATTCTAGTCTCCAGGGAACATATTGTGAGGAATAAACAAACAGGTCCTTTTTTCTTTTCAAAACTTCATGCTGTCCTTCACCTTCTATGGTCTTTGAAAGTTTTCCCCTCATTTAATCTATTTTATGGCACCTTAGTGCCCTACAGGAGTCTTCCACTGTCCTATTTATCTTTTCTATGGAGGATTATTTTAAAGTCTGGCTGTTTAATGGTGACTAAATATAGCAGAGGGCATGTATTAGGACACATTAAGCAGAGTTCTAGTTATTTTGGTGTATAGGATGACAATATTACTATACATTTGCTGTGTTGTATTATGCTAGTTTGTCTGTAAGCCTTTTAGATGATTCATCAAAAGAGTATTTTAAAACATGACACTGTGTGTGGAGTATATATTGCTAAATGAAGCATGCCAAAGTCTATTAAACAGATCTCTTGAAAAATGATCAAAGAGATATTTAAATGGAAATAATGCAATAAATTCAGTTTGATAAGTTACTCAATGGATTTTTTCACTAGGTGGTATTACCTCTTTAAGATATATATAGAAATACCAAAAAAAAAAAAAAAATCCCCACATGGGTGGTTAGAAAAAAATTTGAGATTGATACTGCATTAAGCAAAATACAATAGAGTTGGATTTAAATAGCTAGTAGGTTCAAAGGGCTACTGCATCAGACTCATTGCTTGTAGAATAACCAGGTGGCTGAGAAATTATACTATATTTTCATTAAAAAGTCTTAGTATGCTTATAATAGAGTAATCACAACTGGAAATTGATGGAAGGGTAACGAGATATTAAGAATCATAATTGATTTGATTTGTTGAGAATAATAAATTTTCCTCCAATAAATCTAGAGTTAGAAAAAATTACAGGGTCACATTTACAGTTGCAAATTACCCCTCCAACTAGTAAGGAACTAGCAGTTCAATTAGCTCTCATGAGAATATCCATTAAATCTGTAGTGACAGGGTAATTATAGTCAATATGTAAGGTACAAAGACTATGTGAAATGTGTAGTGCTGTGATTAGTTATAGGTGTGGTGCCAAAGAAAGTTTCTAGTTTGAGTGTTTGAATGAGGATTATCATTGTTCATTTCAGCTGGGAGGGATAAGTTTCAAAGAGAAAAAATTACATTGTCATTTTGGGTGTATATGTAGGACAAATAAATAAATATATGAAATAATTAACTGCAGATGGAAAACCAATGCTCAGTGGGGAAAGATAGATGCAAATATACATCTTGTAATGAGCAGAGATGTGTGCAAATCCTAACTAGGAATCTGAAATTAGAGAATATCATAAGGAATTATATGACTATAATACATCTATCTAACATTTCTAAACATAAAAAAAAAACTTACAGCCAAAAAGCATTACCATAAATGGTTAAAACAGCACTGACTAATATGAGGATTGCAGCTGCTTAAAGTGATATGAATTGTTTCTTATCTGCAACAATTTCTGAGGCATACATCTCTTTGATGAGGCTTAGAACGATTTGTTTAAATGCATGCATCTGTTCTGGGTGACTCAGAATGATAGTGTCACAACCTCTGCCTCTGGATGTGACACTGCAAACAGAAATCAAACTAGATGAAATATACCAGGCAAATGCTTTCCTGCTGTATGAAAGGCTGTCATTCTTGAATAAAAGGGAGCTTACACAAGCTTTTCATCATTTCTAATTAAAAGAACAATGTCTAGATAAAACAACAAAGCAAATATTTAATAGTAGCATACTCATCAGGAACCTCGTGATAAAACAGTGAAGTGAAAGTGTATAAATTTCTAAACGGTGGGACAAATGGAGATAAGAAGAGAAAGCAAAGAACAAGTCAGCTATTCATTATTGCACGAGGTGTGATAAACCATGGAGTAATTTGAACAGACCAATTGTCAGCATAATTGGCTACTTTAAAGGAGACTGGAATAACTAGAGAATGATGGTTAAGACGTGAAGCAAACTCCAAAGGACACAGAAACCATGAAGAGTGAGCACACAAACCAAGTACCTAAGATAAAAAACATCTGGAAAGGTATGCGTTCCTCAACTCTAGAATAAAGCCAGGTCTTGCTGGACTTGGATGAAGGAGTCTCATTGTCTCACAGAGAAGTTGCTTTAGTACCTTGTTAGTAAATTTTATTAAAAAATTGCCCTCTGTTGTGGAAAGGTAATTGTGTGATGGAGGTCCTATAAAACTAAATAAGAAGCCAGGGTCAGCTTTGGATTCTGTTCCCATGAGTTGGGTAGAATATAAACCTTTGACTTGACCCTATAGAATACTTCACTGGAAAAATAAAAGCAAAAAACAAAAACAAAACAAAAACAACTGGTGCTAAGCAAATTATCCATGAAATGGGAACCTAGTTCTTTCATGAATCAGGAAAAAAATATTCTTCTTTTTCCCTGTAACATGTTTTGTATTATTCTGCCAGCATCCTCTGATTATAACAAAAGGTGAAAGAAAGTTTCATAGTCATTTCATAGTTTTAAGAGCATGCATTTGACTGTGTATTTAAATTTGGGAGCAATAAACATCAATAACAATGAACAGAGACTGAAACATTGATTTAGAAAAACATAATTCCATTGAAATAAAAATTGTTAGGGGTAAGAATTATATTGAATAATGACAAAGAAGCTAATATTTTTCTTTAGGATATAAGTGTCTAAAATTTTGCAGCTAGGAGATGCCATATCTAAATAATTGGAGAATAATAGGAGAGCTGGTAAAGAAGTCTCTTAACACAATGGGAGATTAGTTTTCATTTCCCTGTCTGTGAAGTTAAGCAGACAAATCAATGAGGATACATTTGGTCTGAAGTATACCTTCAATTCACTTGATTTATCTAGCATCTATTGAATACTCTACCTAATATTGAGAGAATACAATCCCATGGAAATGATTATACAATTGAGCACATTCTAGGGGTATAAAACACTAACAGGTTAGATTGATATGTTATCAGAAAACAAATAAATTAAAATAGAATCAAAATGCAAGAAATATAACTGGGGACATTTAAATATTAGGAAACTAAAAAATCAAGTTTTCATATATTCCATAATATTTAAGAAAAGCAAAGAAATAATTTGTATGATAAAGATGTAGCACAAATGGTAGTGTTTGCATAGCAATATACAAACTCCTGATAATGAACAAATTGCCAGAGCATTACATAAGCTGTAAACTATTTCAGTACTCCTGAGATAAGAGGTTTTTCTTTTTCCTTTTTTATTTGTTTATTTCATTTTGTTTTTGTTGTTGTTTGGATTGTGAAGTGAAAAAAAAATGATGATTAGTTCAGCCAGATAGCTCAGCAAGTAAAAGTGATTGGTGCTTAGAATCCACATAATGGAAAAGAGGACTGACCCCCCTGCCCTGCCCCCGAAGATGTCCTCTGACCTCCCCATGTGCCCATACCCAGCCTTCCCCCTGCATAGTAAATGAATAAGTGCAAGAAACTAAGCTGTAGCTGGGCGGTGGTGGCGCACGCCTTTAATCCCAGTACTCAGGAGGCAGAGGCAGGCAGATCTTTGTGAGGCCAGCCTGGGCTACCAAGTGAGTTCCAGGAAAGGCACAAAGCTACACAGAGAAACCCTGTCTCAAAAAAAAAAAAAAAAAAAAGCAAAAAAACCAAGAAACTAAGCTGTAGTGTGTGGAACACTTAAAAGGATAGTTAAATGAGAAACAAGAATGAGAGTAATATGCAAATGTCCATCATTAAACTTTGACACTACTAATGCCACTAATCTGACGATAGGGAAGAATAAGTAACAGTAACATGCCTACATGGGAAATGATGCTTGCCACAAAACCTGAGAATCTGAAATTGACCCTTTGGATATACATGGTGGGAGGGGAGAATCTTCCTTTAACCTCCACATGCTTACCTTGACCTGCAAGCTCTGGCCCCCCAAATATATATAATATTTTTATGCATTTAAATACTACAAACAGTTATTAATTAGTCTAACTGAATCAAGAGCTTAAAAATAAAAGACACTAAACTTCAAGTCTCACAAATAAAATACATTTTGTTCATTTAACTCATTTCTAACTATATTCATTTTATGCTTTAGAAAAATATTCAAATACAATTGCTAGAATTTGACTCAAATGTTATGAACTTCATATTTTATTTTATTGTTTTTTTCAAGACAGGTTTTCACTCTGTAGACCAGGCTGGCCTCGAACTCATTGAGATACACTTATCCCTGCCTCCTGATGCTGGGATTATGGCATACATCACCACACCCATCTAATATTAACTACTGTTAAACAGAATATTTTAGTATTACAGTGTATGGTTTCCAACAATGTCACAATTGAGACTTCAAAGGGATACTATTGTCTTGTGCTCCTTAATTCTTTTTCTTTTGTTTACTTGTATAGTTTTCCATTTGAAAATGTCAAAGTAAATTGATTGTTTACATTCACTCTATCTAATAATTTTCCTTTTTTTTCTAGTGGTATACATATAAATATGCTATCTCATATTCAAAATTGTAGCAATTACAAGGATTGTTATAAGGGTACATTTTGAAATTCACTAATACACTAGTTCCTTTTTCAAAGTTTCTTTTTAATTTATTCTAAAACCAAATATCTTAGATAAATGCCAAAAATATTTTTCAGGCATGTCTACATGCATACATTTTTTTTAAACATAGAAACTCAGTATCTGCTCCAGGTCTATCTATACCTTTAACTGTCAATATTCCTAACTTTAATGCTGTGGTTACAAGCATGCACTTTAATTCCCTGCTAAACTGGCCACTTTAAAAAATTTCTGAGTTTCTCTACTTAATAACATTATATCACCCTGAGTGAGGTAACCTAGACTCAGAAAGACAAACATGGTATGTACTAACTCATAGGAGGATACTAGATGTGGAACAAGGATGACTGGACTGCTACTCACAACACCAAGGGAGGCTACCTAGAAAACAGGACCCGAAGAAAGACATGGGGATCGCCCAATGACGGAGAAATGGATGAGATCTACATGAAGAGCCTGGACATGAGTGGGAGTAATGAAGGGCAAGGGTCGAGGGAAAGAGAGCTTGGGTGAGCGGGAGATCCCAGCTAGATCAAGAACAGAGAGGGAGAACAAGGAATAGGAAACCATGGTCAATGAAGACCACATGAGAAGCAAAGTGCTAGAGAGGCCCACAGAAATCCACAAAGATACCCCACAATAGACTGCTGGCAATGGTCAAGAGACAGTCCGAACTGACCTACTCTGGTGATAGGATGGCCAAACACCCTAATTGTCATGCTAGCAACCCCATCCAATGACTGAGGGAACTGGATGCAGAGATCCACAGCCAGGCCCCAGGTGGAGCTCCGGGAGTTAAATTGGTGAGAAAGAGGAGAGTTTATATGAGCAAGAAATGTTGAGACCAAGGTTGGAGAAAGCAAAGGGACAAATAGTCAAATGAATGGAAACACATGAACTATGAACCAATGGCTGAGGGTCCAACTGGATCAGGCCCTCTGAATAGGTGAGACAGTTGATTGGCTTGATCTGTTTGGGAGGCATCCAGCTCAGTGCATGAGTTGGCTGTTTGAAACCTGGGGCTTATGCAGGGACACTTGGCTCAGCCTGGGAAGAGGGGACTGGACCTGCCTGGACTGAGTCTACCAGGTTGATCTCAATCCTCGGGGAGTCTTTGGCCTGGAGGTGATGGGAATGGGGAATGGGCTGGGGGGAAGGGATGGGGGTGAGAGGAGGGGGGAAAAAGGAATCTGTGGCTGATATGTAGAATTATATTGTAAAATAAAATTAAATAAAATTTAAAAATAATTCTGAGTTTCTCTACTTAAATCACATTATAAGGCTTCCTGATACATGATCGGGCATGGCTAATAAAGTGTTAATAAAACCATAGTTTGTAACTTCTTAAAGTGTAACTGTTTCCCAGTTGGCATTGTGTTATTAAGAAAAGGCCTAGAGGGTCAGCCAATGGTGGTGCACACCTTTAATTCCAGCACTTGGGAGGCAGAGCCAGGTGAATCTCTGTGAGTTTGAGGCCAGCCTGGTCTACAGAGCAAGATCCAGGACAGGTACCAAAACTACACAGAGAAACCCTGTCTCAAAAAAAAAAAAAGAAAAGAAAAGGAAAGAAGAGAAAAGGAAAGAAAAGAGAAGAGAAAAAGAAAGAAAAAAGAAAAGAAAAGAAAAGAAAAGAAAAGAAAAGAAAAGAAAGAAAAGAAAAGGAAAGGAAAGGCCTGGAATCTATAAGAGAACCAAGTAGGTATATTTACGCAAATAAGTGCCCAACTACAATTTATCTTAATATTTAATTTCCATAAATTCCGTACTCCATTTGCATTGATACAGTCCCTGACTCCATTTATATTGGTATCAGTAATGACTGTCTTATCTACAGATAGCATAGAATGTCATTAATGATTAAATGGGATAGGAATTATTACTAAGCATATACATATGTATTAAATAAAATTCTTAAATACTACAGGAGGCTTCACATAAAAGTCCCTTAATTACACAATGCAAAAACCATCACATCCTATCCTTCATAGACCAGACACACTTAGTTATTGAATGGGCAATACTTTTCTTTTGAAAGGAATGAGATGAGTACAAAAAAATTTCAGAGTTTTTAATCCTCTACAATTAAAAATAAAGAAGAATCCTAGGTGTTTCTAATGAAGTTAATTATAACCTACATTAGAGCACATGTGAGTTAATTATACATGAGTATATAAGGATTGAATGGCTGAGAGAGCTGAGACATCCTAGGGAGGACAACTCTTTAATAATGACAGAATCATTTATATCACTATGTCAAAGGGAAAACAATATAGAAAGATGAAGTCACAGAAGACAGGTCACTTGTCACACAGAGCCTTAGGCATTTGAAACTGAGAAGTATCAATTTTACTGTGTTTAGTCCTATGGAGGGAAATATAGCTAACATTCAGACTCATTAATGTTAGAATACTACTTCACACTCAGGTCATGGAAAGTTTCTGTTTTCTCATAGCTTATAAATGTAATACAGATATAGAATTTACATATCATAGCTTTAAGCACTTTAGAACGGTGATTCTGAGGTTTTTAATATAGTCAAAGTTGTGCCTACTTGGAGGATTATCTTATTTTCAGGTCATTTTCTATCCCAACAGAAACCTCTTGCTCATTAGTAGTCATCTTTCACAATCTTCCTTGATCCCTTCACTGCCAATAATTTTCTATCTATCTCTATGAATGAATCTATCTTGTTTCTCTAGAGTCCTTTCTGTTGATGTGATAAAACACTCTGACCAAAAGTAACCTAAGGGAGGAAATTATTTATTTTTCTTACACTTCCAGATTATAGTTCATCACTGCGGGAAGACAGGACAGGAATTCAATGCAGGCAGTTGACATAGAAAATGTGGTTGAACACCTTAATTCCTTGCTCACTGTCTCATACTTACCTTGTTTTCTTATATATTGCAGGTCCACCTGTCCAGAGACAAGTGCCTCTAGTATAATGGGTCTCTCTGAATCAATTAATAATCAAAACAGTGTCTCACAGACATGCCCCCAGGGTCAATCTGACATAGCCAATTCTTCAGTAGACACTTTTTTTTCAGATGACTCTAAATCATGTTAAGGTGACAATTAAAGCTAAAAAGGGAAACATGACATTTTATATGAATAGGATAACACAATATGCAGTTTTTCTAAAAACACATTCATTTTATTTGTGATTGATAACACCATTTATTTAAGGCATTTAACACAAGTGTGTATTTTCTGTAGCAATATTACACCTAAAAGTTCAGCAGAAAATTCTGCTCTTCAAGTCTAGCTTTATTATATGACAGGATATAGAAAAATACAACTGGACCACATTAGCAAAAGAATCTTCTAGACAGAGAAAAATAAGACTATGAAAGATTTTATTATGGAGTGGTATTTCTGGAAGATGCATTGTGGGCAGGTCATATATTTTGCCAAAACTTTGTCAAACACAGTGACAAATTAAAAGAAATACAAAGAAATTCAGAGTTATAAGACTAAAAGTTGGTATGATATAGATATGAGTAGATAAGGATAATCTAGAAACTTCAGTGAATTCTAACTAAATAGTATAATAGTAAATATTTAAATTTAGACAAAAGCAATTGCTGATGGAGTTGATCTCCTCATTCTCTAGGATAACTTTGGTGGCTTTGTGGTCTTGCTCTTATATTTTGTATATGTGTACATTAATAATTGTTCTTATGTGACTAGAAGTTTCTCATTTTCCACATCAATGTTGTATTTAGTTGTTGCTTCAAAATTAATTTTTCTCTAGTCTTTATTGTCTACATGGAACTATTTTTTTAATGGATCTGCTGTAATCTCCTAGGGTATTATACATTATACCTATAGAATAGAAATGTTGGATTTTTAAACTCAATTTTCTAACTGTTTTTAGTCTGTTTTAAGGAATAACCTCCCTTTCTTGTGTCAACTATCACAGTCAGAGTTTATGTAAAAAAATAGCTACATAGAATTACTGAATGTTATAACATTTGTATTTACAGCTTTAATAACATTGTCAGTTTGGTTTACAAATGGATTCAGTGATTTTCATCCCCTACAGCAATACAAGATAATGATTATCAATCAAAGTATGGTTTATGATCATTCTTAGTGTTTGTCAATTTGATTCAATAAAATGGTTCAGTTTTTCTTCACTGGGATGTTAATACATTGGATTATCTTTTGTTTTCAATATCAATGATCAAATCAAGGCCTTTAGCATGCAATGCAAGTAAATTATATCATGAATCTTGATCATGGTAGTTTTTCAGTGTTATTTTATTTTCAATTATATATATATATATATATATATATATATATATATATATATATGGGTCTGTGTGGCCTTCTGTATGCATACATATGTGCATGTAGGTGCAGGTATCTGAGGAGTTAAGAAGAAGGTATATTGCCTGTAGCTTGCATTATAGGCTTTTGTGATTACCCGATGTCAGTTATGGAAACCAATCTCAGACCCTTTGCAAGAGCAGCCAAGAGACATATCTTGATCAACTAAGATATCTCTCAAAAAATCCTTATTTAATTTTATATATGTCAATTTTTACTCTAGTAAATCATATCCTCTGCTATCAACTTCTTAGTTTGGTATTTGATAATGAGGTAGAAAATTGACATGCCACATAGTCTCTACTTTCTAATAAATTATATATATATATGTATATATATATATATATATATATATATATATATATAATTATTGTCCAAGTACTCGATCGTTATAGGAACAGAAAGTGTAGGATGTATATAGTTATATAAGAGATTTAGTGTGTGAATTAGTATGCATTATTATTGATTGATAAGCAGTCTCATGAACTGTCTGTCATTTGAAACATCATGAGCAGAAAAGTCAGCCGTGTATTTCATCCTATATCTAAATGCATAAAAATCAAAAACTCCATTATATGAACATAGGAATTGTAGGGTGGCCCACCTTAAATTTATTTCATTTTCTCCCTCTTCAGAGGAAAGACAATAAATCTTCCTCTCTCAATTCCTGATTCAGATGTTAACATCTTTCAAAAGCACCCTAGTAGATGCACCCATAACAATGTGCTTGAACAGCAATCTAGGCATATTTTAGTACAGTTGACACATATTTGCATACCATATTTATAATGTGTAAGGCTAATTCTTGCTGTAATAACAATATCTTTCAAACTGATAGATTAAAAGTATGATTTTGAAGCAAGATTTGGATATTCCCATCATTGTACAAGTAATCATCTATCTCTACATATCAAGCATGTGGAAAATCATATATTAGCATAGAATTATCAGAGCTTAGATGATTTTAAAAACTGAGCAGAACAGTTATATTCCAAACACATGTTCATTTTACTTCACACCTGTACTACTTTCTGATAGCTGCTAAAACAAAATATCAGAGCCCATGTTGCTATGAAAATAGATTTATATCCAGTTCAAGAGGTTTGAAGGCAAGGTAAATGTGTTGGCAGTTGCAATTTTTCCTAAGGATTTCCTTTGTGACCTGCATATGACTTTCTTCTCTTAGGTCTTATGTGGTTATGTCTCTGTACCTAGTGTTATCCCAAATTTTCTCTTTTCAAAATGACAATATAACATGGTAGACCTAAGATAACACCTTCATCACTATGACTGGGCCTAATTAAACAGTTATTTCCAAACCTTTCCTTCAGATTAGTTACACTTGGATGCACTCATGATGAGGGCTTTATTCTTCAGACCTTAACCATATCATTTCCAACTTCAGTAGTACATCCAATGCATCAGGGGCAAGTCATTTTAGCAAACATATACAATAATATCTGAACCAACAGTTGCTATCTAGTAACAACCTAGGAAACAGCAACTGCCTCACTCAAGATTGTTTTTTTATTTAATGCCTTAAAAAGCACTTTTTATATAATTTTAATTAAAAATATATTATCCAGCTGTTTAAATACTTACACCACTCTTAGAGAGACTCAAGCTAAGTTTTCTGCTTCCATGGCTGGTGGCTCATGATTTTTTTGTAACTTCAGCTTCATGGGATTTGATGACTCCTTTGTCCTCCTGGACACTGTACTCATGCAGATCTCTGTACACACACACACACACACACACACACACACACACACAAATACACACAAAATTAAACACAAACAAAAAAACTTTTCATGTGTATGTAGACAGGTATAAACTACTCCTTAAACTCTCATGAAAGAAGGCAATAACAGGTTGTAGAGAGCTGCGTGCAGCCGCGCCTCAAAGATGGCGCTGGCTTCCACCTTCCACCCTCCCAACAATGAGTGCTCTCTGTGATAAACAACTCCTTAATTGGCTAAGGCTGAGGATTTGGCTTGCTTCCACACACCTGGACCTATCCGCAGTACCCATGTGGCAGATTGGGGTTGGCTGCTCAGAAGCTATTTAGGTTGTGGGTTGGCTTTCCCCGGGTCAGAAGTCAGAAGATTGTTCAAGGTTCCTGAATAAACTGCTGAAAGAAGAGCTCGGTGTTGCGTCTTCCTATATATATATATATATAGTCGAGGCGGATGCGACAATAGGTACCAAATATGATAAGCTTGCCATAGTTATTTCAAGAATATTTATATCTGAATTCCTGGATTTTATGACAACAGTATCTGACATGGTACACGTGCTTTGCATTTTTACTTACTTTGAACGTTTAATTATATTGAAATAGAGATTTCCTGTATTATCAGTGTGGGTTCAAAGTTATCACATGAGACCTTAGCACCAAATGATCTTCTCAGGCTCCATTAAGAGAGACCTGTGAATGGAGGCAGTCAGTGAAATTAAATTTTCAGGCAGAAAAGACTTATGAAAGAAAAGAAAGGTTAATGTCAGATGACTTAAGAAGCATTGACATGATTTACTTCATGGAACCCCCAGTGACCACACCTAACTTCTACTCTGGTAGGTAATTTCCACTCCCTTTCCTATCTGTCATTTCATTCTCCCTTGGCTCTCACAGCCATGTATCAAGCTGTTTTCAAAATTCTCTCTACCCTTCCTACCTCCATTCCTTCTAGACTCTACCTGAGATAGGTAAGGCCAAAAACACTGGGCCACACCTTAATCAAACAAAGAGCTGTGACATGTGCAGAGAGCACTCTGGCCAGAGGAAACCTGATCCATAAACTCCAAACTGGAAGATGATGATATCCAGTCCCAGAGCCAACCAAGGAATGCCACAGTAGCTAGGAGCAGAGCCCACCAAAAATCCATATATATAAACCTCAGCCATTTGTTTAATAAATGAGAGCATGTTTGTAACCTCCCAGAGTCTGTGTCATTGATGCTGCATCTACCCACACAATACCCTGGAGAGCCAGCTACAGTCTGGCACCTAACATGGATAGACCCCTACCTAGCCCTTGAGTCCTTTTGCATTTCCTCTTTAGGGGAGTCTTTTGTCTTTTTTGATGGCCAACTTGCTTTTCTGATTCCACAATCAACACAGCTTGTTAAGAAGCCCCATGACTGTTTGACAGAGAGTAGACCCTTCTTTCCACTTTTCTGTTTTCCTATACCCAGTGAGTATTGCAGTGTTTTTCTCTTCATATCTTTTCATTCTTTCCTGCTGTTCATCTTGCTTTTAGGGCACATGCTGTTAACTATTGACCCACCCAACTTTTGAAACTCACAGGCCAGTCTTTTGTTTTTACGTAGTCTGTTAATCCTCTGACACCTCCCTAGGGGTTGGGAATATTTGCTCAGCAGATTACTGACTCTTAGTTGGTTTGTACTTGATTGCTGTTTCTCATGCTATGGGAAACTTTCCTTCTGCTGCCAGAGACCCCTAACTCAGAGCTCTTAAAGCTTTGCTTCAGACCAGGGAAATAAGAGTTAAAACTTCCCATCTGGAAAAGTTTTGGAGTGAGGCTTCTGTTATGGCACTCTGGATATCCCCTGAAAACATCTGGAACCCATCAGTATGGATGTGAATCCTCCTTTTAACTAAGAAACAAGTAGAGCAGGAAGGAAAAACACCCCACACAGCCTTTGTCCCAATATGTTTGGGAATCATAGCTTGTATAAAATCAGGCTCTACAGAGGAAAGCATCTGGTCCTTTATTGACCATTATGAGGAACAAAAATCCTTCTCACTCTCCCTCACCTCCCTACTGCCTTATGAGGACCATATCTCAGATGGGAAAGAGAACACTCCACAGACAGACAAGCCCCCTCCACAAAACTATGCAGGAAATCCATCCTTAAGGATGATGAACTACAATGTACTATTTATTCCTGGGGAGACTAACAGGATACCTCCCTACCTTCTGCTCCCCATTACCCTTCAAGGATAACTGAAACCACCAAGCAGGACACTCCTAAGCTTAAATTCTCTAGTTATCACCCAAAAAATCCTTTTGCATTTCCAGTTAATGTTGGGGCCAATGAAGGTGCTCAGTCATGGGTTCCTACCATTCTAGCTAATCTTTCCCTGATCTGTAAGACTGCTAGCAAGTTAGGCTCTGACTCCCACATTTTGAGCAAGTGCTGCAACAATGGCCAATGCACCTTCAAAACTATTATGACTGGTGTCATTTAATGAAAGCATTACTTGAGTCAGCTGTTTTTCTTAATTGGCAGGGGGCCTATGAAGATCAAGTTGAAGGGCAAGAATGCCTAAATATTCAATATAATATTGCTGTTTCTCTAGACATGCTGACCGGCTGGGGTCAATATGTTAGTCCTGTAACTAAAGCCCAAATTGGCCTGCATGCCCATTTTCAGCAGGTCTCCAAAATTGCATTTAAATATGATAAGGACTTTCATGAGGATATAGTGACTAATGACATGACAGGTCAATCTGGTAGAAATTCTAGCCTTCACTCCCAGTTCTGAGGGCCACTCCCTCCACCCCCTGCCAGCCCCACACAGATATAAATACTCCAAGGCTCATACCATTAAATTGGACATTGCAGAAGCCTGTGTTGGTGGACCAGTGGCCTATTATAGAACCCAAAGTATCAGAGCTGAGAAAGTTAGTGGAAGAGCAATTGTCATTGGGCCATGTTGAACCTTCCTGCAGTAGATTCAACACCCCCATCTGTGTAAAGACCCCACCTTTTCTTTCTATTAACCGATTCTTCAAAGCCTGGGATGAATTGCACTGAGACAACATACTGGCTTGGTGCCTACTGGAATGCAAATGAGGCCCTTCATGAAGTTTTGGTACTTATTCCTGCTCTCATTTGGTTACTACTAAATAATGTGACACACTATTATAGAGTAGAATTGATGGAACAAACCAGAATAAATAAAAATAAAAAAAGACATTGGAATAATGGCAGCTATAATGGCTGCTATTTTGCTTGCTCTGGCAGGTTCAAATGGGAGTCACCACCTCTACACTTAATGTGACCATAAAAGAAAAAGCCAGAGCATTAAGTACTCAACAGCTAATTAATGCCCATTTTCATTTTACTGTACTTAATTTACAACAACAAATTGATTGATTGGATGAAGAAATCCAGCCATTAAGATGGCTGGTAAGTGAAAACTGTGATCCCGATTTTTCTCTTTTTGTTTAACCCCTTATCCAGCCTCAAATATAATACAAGCCAAGAGTTGGTTAAGGGAAATCATATTGGGGCCATGGAACAAAGAGTTCTTAAACCTTATGGTACAACTCTCTAATGAAATCTTAAGACTGAACTCCACGCATGTGAAACCACAGGAGATGTCTCCAACATTCTTTGCTCAAATTTGGGATCACATAAAATCAGTCTTTGACCCTTCAAAAATTATAGCATGGAGAATGATAGGGGAAAAGATACTCTTTTAGTAATTCTGTTGTTAAGTGTTTCCTACAGCACACTTCCCAGCAGCACTGAATCAACAAAATGATCCTGCAACTGCTAATGGCTCTGGAACACCCTGGTCATCACCCCCTAAGGAAGTGATAAGAGCTTGGTTCACAAAAATTCATGATGCTTATGTCTGATGCCTCTGTCTAATGTTCTAGCACCCTAGGTGCTTTCCAGGGGAACCACCCTCCAAGGGCTGGTAGCTAGCGATGGGTAAGAGCCTGTTAGGCTGGCCAACCTAAGACATGCACAGCCGTCATGTTGGGGGACCCCTGAGGTGGGGACAACAAGAGTTGAGCAAAGAACTCTAATTCCCACTAGCAGCCACAAAATAAAATAAAAAGAGTGATATGAGATGGGTAAGGCCAAAAGCTCTGGGCCACACCTTAAGCAAACAAAGAGCTGTGACATGTGCAGAGAGTACTCTGGCCAGAGAAAACCTGACCCATAAACTCCAAACTGGCAGGTGATTTTGTACAGCTCCAGAGTCAACTAAGAAATGCCACAGTAGCAAGGAGCAGAGCCTGCCAAAAATCCACATATGTAAATCTCAGCCATTTGTTTAATAAATGAGGGCTTGTTTGTAACCTCCCAGAGTCTGTGTCATTGACTCTGCATCTACCCACCCCCTGCCCCCAGGATCAGAAACAGCAAGACCCCAACTGCAGAGCCAGCAACATCTACCAGTCCTTGAGGCAGACTCAACTAGTCTCCCCTTTCTCTTCCTTAGTGTTAGTCCCTATAGCTAGAAATACTGAGATACCCTGTAGCCACAACTGGCAGAGATTCCAGTAGGAGAATCACACTATCGTCTTGCTTTATGTATTTTCACTCTCAGTACAGTAACAACTGTCTTATAAGTGCTGTGTTTGCAACTCAACTCCATTTACTGGTGATCCCTATTCTCAGTTCATAGCCAGGGTTTCCCTAATATCTTTCATTCCTGTTTCTCCACACAATTAATTGCCTCCTTACAACTCACTTTCATGATCCTTTCTTCCCACCACAATCCCAATTCCAAGGGGACCCTGCCTCTAGGTTTGAATAAGATAACTTAGCTTTTACAGAAAGCCCTTCACAGCCCTTTCTTCTAGCCCATATTTATTCATGCATGCCATTACAAATGTGAAGAATCACCCCTTAATCAAAAACTCACAGATATCATACTTTCCTGATATCAACACTGCAACAGAAACCACACAACAAAGATAAGACCTGATATCAAGACAGGCATAGCCTCCAATAGAGCAGTGATCTTCTGGTAGAGTTGTGGGCCAGAATCTCTTCATACTTTTTCAATATTGCACTTGAAAACTTAGCTAGACCAATAAGAAAACTAAAGGAGATCAAGGGGACACAAATAGAAAAGGAAGAAATCAAAGTATCTTTATTTGCAGATGACATGACTATAAATAGAAATGATTTTAAAACTTCACCAGAAAACTTCTATAGCAGATAAACACTTTCAACAAAGAAGAAGGAAACAAAATTATTACACAAAGATCAGTAGCCTTCCTATAAACAAATGACAACTGATTGAGAAAGAAATCAGGTAAACAATACCTCTTACAATAGCTTCCAAAACAATAATTTTGGCATAACTCTAACCAAGAAAGTACAATACTCTTTCAGAAACCTTGACAACATTGAAGAGGAAAGTTCAAGAAGATATCCTAAGTTTGAAAGATCTTCCATGTCCAAAGATCTGTAGGATTAATAAAGTAAAAATTTTGCTAATTTTTCACAAACTATCCTAACAAAATCAATGTACAGATTCAATGCAAGAGTCATTAAAATTCTAATATAATTTTTTACAGAAATTGAAAGGAAAATTATCAGCTTCATATGGAAACAAACTAAAAAGAAAAAAATCAAGGATAGCAAAAACAGTCCTGGCTAGGCAGTGTGGTCCATGCCTTTAACCCAGCTCCTGGGAGGCAGAAGCAAGCAGATTTTTTAAGTTTCAGGCTAGCCTGGTCTATAGAGTGGGTTTCAGGACAGCCAGGGCTGTTTCTCAGAGAAACCCTTTCTTAAAAAAGAAAAAAAATCACAGTTCTGAATAGTTAAAGAACTGCTGGAGGTATTACCATTCCTTAACTCCTATTGTACTACACAGCTACAGTAATAAAAGAAGTATGCTATTGGCATAAAACAAAACCATTGATCATTGAATTCAGATTGAAGACCAGACTTAAGTCCACACACCTATAGACACTTGCAGTGATATATTGAGTACCCTAATAAAGCTTGCCTTGAGGATCAGAGAACAGAGCCAGCCACTAGATTAGACATAGAGGCCAGACAGTGGTTTTACACATCCTTAATCCTATCACTTGGAGGCAGAGATCTGTCAGGATCTCTGTGAGTTCAAGGTATTGGTAACACATGCTTTTTATCTCCATACTTGGAAGCACACATGCCTTTCATCCCAGAAAGTGAGATGGCTAGCCAGAGAAATGTATGTAAGGCATGAGGAAACAGGAACTAAGGCAGTTCAGCTGATAACCTTTTAGGATTTCAGTCAGAGGATTCGTGGAGTTGGTGAGGTAATAGGTGATGGCTGTGGCTTGCTCTGCTTCTCTGATCTTTCAGCTTTCACCCCAATATCTGGCTCCAGATTTTCTACTAATAAGACTGTTTAACAATTCTTGTTCCATACAGTGGATATGCCAAAGAAGTTAGAAATACACACTGGAAAAGACAACATCTTCAACAAATGGTGCTTGTCCAATAGGACAGATACATGTAAAATGATCCTGAGAGAACCAGAAACATACTTATGTCTCTGCACAAAATTCAATTCCAAATGGATCAAGGATCACAACATAAGAGATGATACTGCAAATCTGATAAGAGAATGTGAAGGGTACACCACTTGTACAGGCACTAAGATTAACAACTAATAAATAGGATATGAAAATGAAAAGCTTCTGCAAAGCAAAGAACACCAAATTCAAACAAAGTAGCAGGCTACAGAATGGGAAAAGAGCTTTACTAATTACTCATCTGATAGAGGATTACTATTTAAAATATATGAAAAACTAAAAGTCCTGACATCAAGAAATCATATAACCCAATCTAAAAATGTGTTGCAGATCTAAACAAAGAGTTGCTAAAAAATGAAACACAAATGGTTGAGGACTACTTTAAAAAATGTTTAACATTTTAATCATCAGAGAAATGCAAATCAAAACTATTTTGAGTTTTCTTCTTACACCTGTCAGGATGTCTAAGATCAATAAAACAAATGGCATCTCATGCTGGTGATGGAGCAGAACAAAGCAACCAGTGGTCTATTGCTGTTAGTAACGCAAACCTTTACAGCCTCTATGGAAATCAGTATGGTAGGTTCTCAAAAGATGAAGACAGAACCATTTCAAGACCCAGCTATACCTGTCTCAGGCGCATAACTAAATGACACCTCATCCTACTACTGTGACAGTTGCTCATTCATGTTCATTGCTGCTCTATTCATAATTACCAGAAATAGCCTAGATGTCAATTAACACAGGAAGTATGGTACATTTGAAAGACAATATGTTACTCAGCTGTTATAAAAAAAATGAAATCAGGAAATTCACAGGTAAATGGATGGAACTAAAATTCATCCTGAATGGAAATTCAAACCCCAAAAGATAAATATGGTATGCATTCACTTATATGTGGGCATTAGCTTTTAAGCCTTTGATAGTCACATTACTATCTGAATAACTAGAGTTTAGGTACAGGATAAGGAACTGCAGGGGAAGAAAGGATCTCAAAAAAATAAAGGAAAATGAAATATATGGTTAGAGAGAAATAGTGAGAGTGGAATGGGAGGATTAAATGGAGATGTGAAGGGGGAAAGAGAGAGGGGTATGAGGAGAGAAAGCTAAAACTAAAGACTATTAAGGGGTTATATGGAAAGTCAATACAGTAGATATTTATTATAATATATACATATATGAAAGGATTCTAAATTAGTTACCAAATAATGAGGAGGAATGAGCCCTGACTAGGCATCTCTCATCATCAAATGAAATTTCCCCTAAGGATTAAGTTATTGGCCAGTGTGACACCTTGGAAAACCTTAAAAAAACTCAGGCTTTTGGCAAGACTATTTATTGCTCTCCACAAACTGATTATAAGTCCCTATTTCTCAAGACAATACCCACTTAACTCATTGAACTCAGAGAAGTATAGTTCATGACTACCTAGAGCCTTCAACCCCTGAGGGCAGTCTGTGTACTAACAGAGGAGAAAAGTAAATGTTGTTGGTTGGGTTTTTTTTACTCTTTTTTTTGGGGGGGGAGCACCACCCAGTTCCCTAATAAATCTTTCACAGTGGCTTATTCTTAAGTATGAATGCCTGGCCTTAGCTTGACTTAGTTTCAAGCCAATTTTTTTCTCAACTTATCCTGCTTACCTTTTGCCTCTGGGCTTTTCCCATTCTCTTACTTCTGTGAATCTTACTCTTACTCCATGGCTTGCTGTGTAGCTGGGTTGCTAGCCCTTAGTGTCCTCCTCCTTCTCTGACTGCTAGCTTTCCCACTCCCACTTTTCTCCTTCTATTTATACTCTCTGTTGCTAGCCCTGCCTACTCTTTCTGCCTTGCTATTGGCCAGTTCTTAATTAGACCATCAGGTGTTTTAGACAGGCACAGTAACACAGTTTCACAATGTTAAACAAATGCAACATAAACAAAAGTAACACACCTTAAAATAATATTCTACTACAGGTAAACACCAACTCCACTACAAATACTTTAATCTCCAATAGTGACTGAAAGGAAAACGGTGCTGGTGGCTGGTGCTGGTTACCACATGGAAAGGTCACGATCACGACAGAACACATTGGTACCTTTTAGAGCTTTATTAGGAGAAGGAGAAAGAGAGAGAGAGAGAGAGAGAGAGAGAGAGAGAGAGAGAGAGAGAGAGAGAGAGAGAGAAAGAGAGAGAGAGAGAGACCTGGTGGAGAGGAAACACAAATAGAGGGGCACAGAGAGGGTGAAAGAGACAGAGAGACAGAGATGGGGGAACATGGTGCCACCTTTTTTTAGGCCAGTAAGCACCTGCACACACAAGCCCATGTTCAGAGATCAGGTGGTCACTTCCTCGCAACTATGTGACCACATAACCATGAGGCATGGATCACGCAGGACATATGACCAGAAATGACTAGGTGGAAATGATTAAGTGTTCCGCTGGGCATGCACGACCATAGGGAGTTATTGGAATTCCTGTCAGTGACCAGTTTGTAAGATATGCTGGTACAATAGGGCATAAATATTTTGGTAATAACCAATGAATTATCTGATTGAATTTAAGGACCACTCTATGTGATGGATTCTATGCCTGGTACTGTTCTAATGGTCAAGAATCTGAAACTAAATAGGGCATGGACATAGAGAGAGACCAAATATTATTGTTCCACTAAAGGAACACAGCAATAAAATGACTCTTAACAACATTCTGCCATATCCATCGACCAGAGATTCACTTGGCCATTATTAGAGAAGCTTTATCTTAGAGTAGATGAGAACTATTACAGATACCCTACCCAACAGTAGGCATTGTGTAGAAAGTGAGAGACCTAAGAATGCCCAGTTCTTAACAGGATGTTTTCATCAAATTTTCTCCCATCAGGGCTAAAGTAACTAAGTGGAAGAAGTGGAAGAAGAAAGATTGTAAGAGAAAGAGGGGATGGATGACATGAGTGTCTCCCAGGCAGAACAGAACTGGTACACATGTGAATTCACAAAGACTACTGAAGTATGTATAGGACTTGCACAGATCCAAACCAGATGGGTCCTAGCTCTGAAATGGGAAGGTAGACACAAACTACCCATTCCAACCAAGAAGCTATATTCAATTAACAACTGCTCACAAAGAAAAAAAAATTAGTTTTTCAACAGGAATCTCACTATGCATGCAAACCAAATTCCAGAGCAGGCCCTTGGTCAGTAGTAGATGACCAACTCAAAATGAACACAAAGGTAATTGGGGGGGGGGGGGATTTATTGTCTGTTATTACTTTGTTTGAGTTTGTTTTCCATACTAATCTTTTGCTTTTATACTATGGTTTCTAATTTTGAGTTATTATAGCTAGTGTGTATGTATGTGTACGTGTGTACGTGTGTGTGTGTGTGTGTGTGTGTGTGTGTGTGTGTTTTCTACATACGTATGTGTTTCCTATGATCATTCTTACTTTTAGTATTTTGGCTGGATAGTTTGTTCATTTTGTTTTATCATTATTTATTTGTTTGTTTTATTTTCCTATTTTCTCAAGTAAGATAAAATAAGGCAAGAAATTAGAAGAGTATGGAGATGGGGAGGATTTGAGAGGAGATGAGGGAAAGAAACCATGCTCAGAAAATATTCTACAAAAATAAATTTATTTTCAATTAAAAAATAAAATTAAAAACAAAGAAGCACTGACAGACTCACACAGTAATAACCCAGCTAATACCATGGTCCTGTGTTACGGTTTAGTGTGTGATCTTCTTAACAGCCCATGTGCTAGATTTCACATCGGTAAGAGAGATCATATAAGGAGGGAATGATTACGTAGGTATGGAGACTAGATAGGCAAGGGAAATTACATAGGTAAGACATATTGCATAAGTAAGAGAGATTACAAAGGGAAGGGAAGGTTATATAGGTAAGGAATAATAGATAGGTAAGGGAGATTACGTAGATAAGGGAGACTCAAAATTGCCAAATCCTTTGCACAGTTTATAGGCTATAACTAACAAAATTATACTTTGAATGCAGTTTGAATCAAAGGCCTTGACACATACCTACTAGGTTAAAGGGTAACAAATTAAAAAGACTGATAGGATTCAGCATAGATCAAAAAAAAATTCTGAAGAAATAAAAGTAATTCAATATTACTACCAGGAACAACTTCTTTGGAGCAGATCCAAAGGAATAATTTACCTGATAATAAGATAATGCTAAAATTTGAAAGCTATGACAAATTATGTTATAAATGTAAAATATCTTCTGTTGACTAATAGTAATTAAAATTCAACATATTTACTATTGACGTT